>NW_022060185.1:0-51752 GCF_007364275.1 Archocentrus centrarchus
CAAACACACTTTTACCCTGGAATGCAAATAATTTATAGGAACCCGGAGCAGCGAGGAACAGCTGGTATCCTATACTGTAGGTGCTTTTACATTCAATGAAGCTGCTATCATCAGTGAGTCCTGTTTATTAATTTCATATGGCTTCACATCTGCCTCTTGTGCAAAACTACACAATACTGAGCCAACCTGGATATAAATACAACTGGACAAAAGGACAACTAGCATTTTTTCTTTTGAGTTCAACGGTGAGGGCAAAACTGTGAGGCAACGGGGACTTTTGTCCTTTAAACACGCCATCAGTCTTGTCACAAATGAGCCCTCAGGAAACATGTCCACTAATTTAGGTCTCAACCCACTGAAGAAGCAGAGGGTTATATTAAGCATGTATACTGTGTGGTTGTGTGTGGTGTGTGTGTGTGTGTGTGTTTGTGTGTGGTCAAAGTGTCGAGAGAAAGAGGCAGACAGATGGGTCACACAGTTTTCCCTCTGTGGGTCTGGAGCTGGAACAGCTAATTAAATCTTAATTAAATATGACCTGCCTGTCCCTGCACGTCCCCGCCCAGGAAAGACATGTATGTGTTTATATGTGTGATGAAGACACACTAACAGAGAGGTCGAGGGTGGGTGTAAAGGATATTTTCTTATTTACTGGTTTGAAGTCAAGAGTTGTAGTAGGTTCCATGGCGTTTGTGCTTAAATGATGCATTTCAGTGTCTTTTGAGGCTGCTGTGTGTTTGAGAATGATGGTCTGCCACAGTCAGTGTTAAACTTTGTTCAAATCCTTCCAGTTAATCCAGCTCTTTGTTTCTGAGTCTCTTGGGCATACTTATAATTTAGAGGGTACATGTCAGGGAGCTCTTGCAATTTTTTTTAGAAGTGATCTACTATTATTTGAAAACATATAAATTACAACTTGGATAACAATGATTAGCTAAACTCAAAGGATAACAGTTGACACTGTAAATTAATTTTTTTGAGAGACAAAAAATATAGAATCTCATAAATTATCTACTGCCATAATTTATTTGCAACTATGTCAAACTGTTTGTTTAACTGTTTAAAAGATCTGATTGATCTGGATACTGTAAGGATCTGGACAATACAGGTCCTCCAGAAAACTCTCATTATTTAGTGTAAATTATTGCAATATTGAAAAAGAAAAGCAAACCTACTATGCTCATTCCCAGCTCTGTATTTCTATTGTTGAACGCAACAAGGGCAGTAGTTCAAAATAATTCTTATTTAGTTCATCCACTGTCTGAAACAAGCTCCTCTTTCTCTGATTGGCTGCCCCTTGAAAGCATAATGTTTCAACAGCTAGAGCTGTGTGCCTGAGATGACAGTACCTTACAGTATCATGCGGAGCCAGAGGTGCTGCTTTCCACCAGGTAAGTCAGGCAACAGTTTGGGACCCCAGTCCAGTAGGTGGGGGCTCCAAGGGCTGACAAACTTTAAATTACAGCAGTGGCAATGTGCAAAGTTTGCAGTGACAGCAGAGAGATCTGACCTCCCTAATGGGGTTCCACCTGACTCCACTCACTTTGTTCACAAGTGGCAAATATGGTTCTGTTTAAACAAACCCAATGACAACAGTGAAAGCCACTTAACAAAAATGAAGAGCAGTAAAAAAAACAAAAAAAACCCTACCCACAGAACAAATAAATTAACCTAACCTAACCCATCAGAGTTAGGACACTGGCATCAACTTGTTAGTGTAGCTAGCTTGCTATGCTAACTGGAAAGCTAGTAGTTACAGTATTAAGACTTCACAACTGTGTCAGTATTGTTTAGGCATTGTTACCAAATAAACATGGTCTCTGCCATTTTCTACTGTAATGAGTTACCTGTCAACTGTTATGTTGCTGGTGTCATATTATTTATATAAAATGAGGGTGGTGGGAGGGATCCCCTGTGAATTTTTGCCCAGGGCCCAACAACCCCTAGAATCACCACTGTAGAGCCAAATGCAGAAAAACTGAAGTCTGAAGCCAGAACGTTTGACTCAAGCTTCAGACTTAGGGGTTACAGTGCACAACTCTGACCTCATTATTTAAAACTATGGCCATGTTTAATATTAACATCCACCACTGTAACAGTAAAAAAATAAGGAAAAAACACTTTTTCATGTAAGTAAGTGAAAAAAAAAAGACCTTCAGTGCTTTGGTTATTTCTTTGGGGCCTCTGTCTGGTAATGGCATGCTATTATAAACATATCAAACACATCAGGAATCACTACAGGAATCACTAATAGAGACAATTTAAAGTATAGACAAATAGTTGAAATACCACAAATGTAGAAATTATTGCCAAATTAGTAAAATTTAACTGGTAAAGGTTTTAGCTTAAGCTGAGCTTGATAGCTCCACAATCATCTGTTGTCAGCGCAGTTTGCTTGCATGGTAACTCATACGTGCCAAAAACCAGAACTTGCCATTGTTGGAGCGTAGTGCCCTGGCAGAGATACCATTTGTCCCTATAGGATGATGAACACCAGTACCATCCACTGCTCCTCCCTCCCCGGGCTGCTCAGAAGCTCTGTCAAAGTCCTGGAGGGAAGAAGAAAAACAACATTTACACACTTTGAGAATCCTGCACACAATCTGAAAAACAGACAAACAAATTGTCTAACGAGCTTTCACAAGTGCACTCATGCATAGCCACAAAAAAGGGACGAGGAGAGGAGAAGAGTGTGATATAAGGCAAAGATAAGAGAGAGAGCGAGTGCTGAAACAAAGAGGACCAGAGGGAGAGTGTTTAAAAGATTGCTTAGTTGGGACCGTCAGAAAGATAATAAACAATAGAAAAAAAAAAACAAAACATGTTGATGTGGATAAAATATGAACTGCCATTGTTTAAAAAGAAATAGCACAGCAACCTTTATCTCAATAGTTTTACCTGAGGATAAAGATTATTTACATCAATAAAACAGAAAATGCTCTGAATTAAACTCAAGCTAGTGGAAGTGAGGATAAAAAGGATGAGTCTCTGGTTGTTTGCCAGTTGGGAGCGTCAATCATTTATAAGAAATAAGACAACTTCCCCTCTTGCTGTCTTTTACTGTTTGATGCCTTTGAACAAGTTCTGATGCCGCTTGAAAACTGGAACACAGGCAGGAAAAGGCCTGCAGATTTAACTCTTTAGGAGCACACAGAACTTGCAGCTGTAAACAAGCACTTGGACCGACTATTATATGTGATGCACAGCACGACGTTACTTGAATCTCGAAACTAATTAGTGGCCATGTGGGTGTACTGCTCCTTGGGGTATTCTTTACTTGCTGTAGGGTGCATGTAAAGACTGTGAACAGCACAGCTGATTTGAAAAAAAGAAAAGAAAAACAGAAACAAAACAAACGTCTTGATTCAGCTGTAACAGCTGGGTCTTCATTTATACAAGTGGGTTTTATATTTGAAGGTTATTCTCGGTGGTATGCATACATTTAATTAAAAATGCTGAGCTTAACAAAAGCTGGCTAACCAGATTCTAAATACCTGGTTAGGCAAATATGTAACATGGACACCTGCCAATGAATCTCAAACATACTTAAATTAATGACCTTTACGCATCATAATGTCAGCACAAATTTTACATGTTTAGTTCAGAGTAAGTAAAATGGACCAAACAGGCTGAGAAAGAGAAAGCCAAACTTTTTTGGAGAGGAGATCACAGCAAATGGCAGAGGAAATGGAAGCCAGGCAACATGTTTTTATTATCTGGAATAAACAGTGGATTGACAAACAAAGCCAAATATTCAGTTTGGGGAGAGCGACTGCAGTGAAAGAGGTGCAGCAGACAGAAGGAACTGCAAAGTTAAACGCAGGCTTGGACACGTATGAGTCCCAAACTGCATCACTCCTACACAACCAGGTACATAGATAACTTATTAGCTCATGCATGGTTTCTGCTTAAGTCATACTTGATATCAAACTGATTGTAACACCGCAGTGTGTGTGTGTGTGTGTGTGTGTGTGTACTTTTACTTTGCATTGTTTATCTACTGCAGATGAAGAAATCATTTGCTGTTTTCTGTGATGTGTTGACAGGATTATTTATTTTTAAACTGTGAGGTTTGAAAGTCATGTCTTTATTCTGCAAGACTGCAAAGAACAAAGATTGTTTTTAATACAAACGATGGTTTCAAAACTGCGACCCTTGCCACATGTAATCGCGGGTTAATTGCTAAACTTAAAAACAATGGTGAGAACACCAAAGTCTCATTGCCACTATTTCCTTTTAATAAGGCAAGAGAAGAAAAACACTTGCTGATTATTATATTGACACATATATTTCTACTGTTGACTTCAGTCTATAATTGGTTCTTGCCAGCTTTCTAGTGTTTCTGCACATGATGACAGAAATCACGCCATCAACGTGTCGTTTTTGACAAGGAAATTACAGTAACATAGTCGACAAATCAGCTGTGACCTCAGAGCTGACAGCCATGAATATTTCCTCACTGTTAATCTCACTGTTGAAACCTTTGCACAGCCTCCCAAAATGCATTAAAACAATTGTCTTTTTATTATCCTGCTGTGAAATGGTTGCCTGTGGTCATGAGAGCAGTGAGCATGAAAACATGAACATCAGCACAATATAGTGCAATTAAACACAATACACATGTAAGAGGCAATGAATGTTGCAAGCTTCCGTGTCTTATGGGTCATTCCATCTCAGTTCTTTAAATTTATGCGAAATTTCAGGTTTGCATAAAAAAGAATAAAGAAAAGTTTTATAAGCACTCTTTGTTTGAGCTCAGGCCTTCAAATTCTTTTGGGGTAAATACCTGGATCTATGGCTCTATGATCATGAACTCAACAACACAGAGTGATGGATGCTTGAAGTCCCTGAACTATTTGGATGCTCGCTCTCTGCCAGTGGCTTTAGAGTCCTGGAGAAATATTTTGATTGCAGCTTCTCATATACAAGGCAATCTTCTTTAAAAGTCAACCCAAATGAGGTGCATAGTTTCACAGACATCAACGCTTGAATAATATAAACAAATTAATCTTGTCTATACATGTGCTGTGTGTCTCCGTCTCCTCTCTAGTAGCCTGCACTAGCAACTTACATGTCTAGTTGGATTTCAACAGTACTGTTTCAGGTCAAACACGGCAAATTGTGCACTTATTAGAAACACCATTTGCTGTGATCGCGGTGCTAGCTACTGCACTTTGAGAACCTGCAGTGACTGAAGAAAATCTGCTGCTGTTAGCCAGCTGGCATTGTCAGTGCTGCTGTTGAATCTTTTATCAACTGGATGAAAACTGTTTGCTGCCATCAGAAAGGAAGGAAAGTGAGGACTCGGGGCAGTAAGTGTAGAGTAGCCATCACTCAACTTTATGACTGTTGTGAGTGCTCTTGGAGCACTTGACAGAGGGAACACACTTATGTACTCAAAGCATAAATGTGATTTAAGACACAGCAATAGTCTTTCTTGTGTATTTGACTTGTTTGCTGTGGCTTTGCGTTCCAGTGTTTAAGTATTCCTTTCTGATTTTTATCCTGTTTTTCCTTTTAGATTTAATGTTGTTACATTTTTTGTTGGATTTTGCCATCCTATTCAGCACTACTTCTCTGCCAGCCTTTGCACACCTCTAGTAAGTTTTATTAATTCTGTTTATACATCCTGGTTCAGCATCTGGTGTCCCGGGTTTGGTCCTGAAGTCTTTAGGACTCTTATACTATTAATGTAGAATAAAATTACCTCTGTATATAGTGTAGCTTATTATCTATACAATATTTATCCTAATAGTCTTTGCACTACTTGTAACACAGTCCTTTATGTGCAAAACACACCTTCTGTTATCCAGCGCTTGCCATTATATTACAACTGTATGGATAAAGTATTTATTATTGCCTAAGGTGAAAGTTTGATTATATTATATATTATATACCTTATGAGCACCTTGAGGCGACTGTTTGCTGTGATTTGCCGCTACTTACATAAAACTGAACTGAACTGAATTTCTTTAACTTATAATATCAGTAGTTTTTGGTTTGCTGTCTGTTGGCTGCAGCGAGTCAACATTCATGGCCAGTAATATTGATTCTTGATCTGACTCTGCCATGCAGTGTGTAGCTATGGAACTGATATTCTTCCTGCAACATTCCCTTGAGGAAATACAGAAAATACAACCTTCAGTTTCTGTCTATTTACTTTTTAATCTTAAGCAAACTCTATTGTGCCAAAAATCTTAATTTCACTTAAATGTACCGTATTTTTCGGACTATACGTCGCTCCGGAGTATAGGTCGCACCAGCCAAAAAATGCATAATAAAGAAGAAAAAAACATATATAGGTCGCACTGGACTATAAGTCGCACTTTTTTTGGGGGGGGGGGTTGATAGAATCCGAGACCCAGAGCAGAAATTCCATCTTGAACGGCAATTTAAAATAATAATGGATTAAAGAACAGGACGAACACGGTTACGCCTACGTTATGCTAACGTAGCACATTCAGCTACATGACGCACAACGAACACGTGTTCGGTATGTTAACGTAACATTAAGTTATTCAGATAACCATAGCATAAAGAACATACTAACAAGTTAACCAAACCATCAATCCATTGAATTCTTCATCCTCGGTGTCACTTCTAAACAATTCCGTACACTCCGTAGACGAAGCGCCGCTTCCTCTTCTGTGTCGCGTTAGTCAGACTCGTCGTCAGCTGCAGTTCCAATTATTCCAGCCTTTCTGAATCCCAACAGGATGGTTTGTCACTGAAGCCCATGTTTTCTTGATCCATCCAATGACTTCCAGGAAAGTTGGGTGGCGCATTCTCCCAGTTGCCGTTAAGCTGTGCTCTCCATCCACTGCGCCCACAGGTTACGCAAGACTGCCTTAAAGCTGCAGTTCACGGAGACGTCAAGTGGCTGGAGTATTTTGGTTCATGTGTTATAAATGTCACATATACGTCGCTCCGGAGTATAGGTCGCACCCCCAGCCAAACTATGAAAAAAAGTGCGACTTATACTCCGGAAAATACGGTAATCAAATTAAAATTCACTCATTTGCTTTTGTAGTAAAGAAGAACATGAAACACACAAAAGCGGTGTGTAATGTCATGGCTCAACAGGTTAAACAGAGGACTTGGCCCTTGGACAATATGGTTCAAGTCTTTAGTGAAGCCGAAGTGTAGCACAGGTGTCTTTTAAGAGGCATGTTCTCGTTTAGTGGGAGGGGCTTAGAACAGAGGTGACAGCTGTCAGTTTTTAAATTTGTTGCATTTCAAGATTGCTGCCTACTACACCTTCAAACAGTTATCTGCTGCTCCAGTGGCGCTACATAGCAACAGGCTGAGGTTGTACAAGGCTGCTCCCTTGAATATAATACCATTTTAGCTCTAGTACTTTCCTTTTGAAACTAGCATGGCCAAAACAAATTTAGAAAACAAAAATGTGATTTTCACAGGGATATTAGTAACTAAAAGGACCTGGAAGCATAATAAATGCCCGTAAACTATATCTACAGACTGGATAGCGTATGCCATATACTGTACCCACACATGAATCTCAATTGGCCTTTGATTTTCCGCTTGCTAGCTAATACATTTTCTGCTCCTCATCTCATTAATATGTGTCCACTTCCAATCCATTACTCCATTTGTCTTCCTCTCTTATCCTCCTCTTTCATTCTTGATGGCAATAAAGCAAACTGAAGCAGCCCCCCCCCCCCCCCCCCCCCCCCCCCCTACACACACACATATGCACACATACTGTCTCTTTCTTCGGCCCTGTCCAGAATGCTTAAGAGGGCTACTGTTGAGTATTTGTTGTTCTCTGCATCCTCTATCTCCCTGGAAACATCTTTTCTTTCTTTCTCTTCTCTTCTAATCCTGTCTTATCTCCTCAACTTTCTGGGTCTCTGCCCCCCTCTCCTCCTGTTATCTCTCCCATGTCTTTATTTTCATTGCTACAAGCCTTTTATCTCTCCCTGTATCACGTCCTCAACCCATCGTCTCCATCTTCCTTCCCCTTGCAGCCATCTGATTCTGCTTGTCTTGCACTCTCTCACCGTTGTGTCTGCTCTCTCAGCCTCTCACCCTTTGGCCCACTTTCTTTTCCAGCCTCTTCCCTCTTTCTTCCCCTTTAGTATTCTTAGCCCTTCCTCTCTTGCTTCTCTTCCCTGGGGAAATAGTCAAAAACTATACCAACTTGCATTATTAGCACTGTTGAAATGATACAGAGTGATATGAGGACATCGGAGCTTCATATTCACATTCACAAAATGGCTCAAACAGTGACAGATCTTTGCATTAATGGCACATGTTTTACCTCATGGATCTGCTGGCACACTGACTTTCTCTACATTGTTGTACGAGGTACGTCACAGTTGCATGGCAAAAATATATAGAGAAAATGCTTTAGTTCTGAAAAAAATCATATACCGTGTAAACCTCCTATCAGAAGAGAATCCCCCCAGTCTAAATGCTGAGGGAAATCTGGCCCTTTCATGCTAAGGGGGAAAGTGGTAAGTGTTAACATACTGGACTTCAAACAACACCACACATTGCAGGAAGCAGATGCAGCAAACTGTAGACCTACACACATGACACAGCATTAAGTAGACATGATATAGTGTGCCTGCCTCAGATTGTTTTTCCACAAACTGGACATATAAAGTGACCCATTCTGAAGGTTAAGCCAATATTCTCTATGAAATTTGTGTTTTATTCTGCTAGCATCATGTTGGTGAATGCACCTGTGTTTATATTGTGCTTTTCTAGTTTTACTGACCACTAAAAGTGTTTTACACTACAAGCTACTTTCACAAATGTAAATACACTCATACACAGTGATATAGAACTTTACGGCATGCTTTTATGTATCATGCATACACTTAAACAGTGATGGAAAATTGGAATTGAGTTACAAGCAAGAACAAGCAGGCTGGAGAAGCCACTGAGCTTCGAATTAGTAGACCTGTTACCTCTGTGCTATGTTCATAGTCATCCAGCATGACACTGATGCCTCTGAACTCTCCCCAAAAAACCTTTAATCTAGCCGTATGGTGTTTGTAAAAGGGCTGCCATGGCGGTTTTGGTTTGAACTCCACAGTGTATTTTCTATGTTGTTATATTTAATGCATATAGAATAGAATAGAATAGAATAGAATGCTTTTATTGTCATTATACAGGTTGTACAATGAGATTGGAGGACCACTCCTGTTCAGTGCCATGCAATAGAAAGTCAAACTTTCTAAGATTTTCTAAAATAAAAATAGTCTAATATAATCTAAAAATATACAGAACATAAAACGGTATGTATAAAATATACAGAAAATGTATAAAATATGCACCACTTTGTTAGGTACACCTGTTAAACTGCTCATTAATGCAAATATCTAATCAGCCAATCACATGGCAGCAACTCAGTGCATTTAGGCATGTAGACGTGGTCAAGACAACCTGCTGAAATTCAAACTGAGCATCAGAATGGAGAAGGAAGCTGATTTAGTTGTTGGTGCCAGATGGGCTGGTCTGAGTATTTCAGAAACTGCTGATTTACTTGGATTTTCCCACACAACCAGCATTTCTCTGGTCAAAAATGTTTTGTTGATGCCAGAGGTCAGAGGTATGCTTCCCAGTAAGGCTCATTTCCAGTAAAATTGTTCCTCTGTTACACAAGGTGTTATATAACCTGAATAATGAACAAAAGTTGATGCACATACTGTAGTTTCCCAAACTTATTAAAAAATTCAGCAGAAGGCAGGAAATATCTGCCACCGAGGATTTTATTCCCGTGAGGTTTGGTGGAACTTCTGGAAAACTCCACAGAAACATCTCCGGGCAGTCTGATAGGCTCGGAGCACCACATGCTCAGTTGTGTCCTGAACAAAACTTGCTAAACACTGCAGAGTAAGACAACACCAAATATTACAAGCTACTTCTGTTTTCTCACAAAATTATATTTGATAAAACATAATCAACTTCAAAAACCTTGCAGCCGTGGAGCTGTTCAAACTGATAACAGCGACAAATTAAAAGCCCTTATGAGCCCACCAACTGAGCATGAGTGTGTTTTCCAGTCAAGCAGTTTAATATGTGTGGTAATTGCTTCAAATGGAGTCAGCCATCTACCGTCGTGGAATCCTTTCAGTCGTGCGCAATTAGTGATCATTCAGACGTTTGTAGGGAAAAGGATTAGTCTCTTGAAATTGCGCTGATATTCACGCAGCATGAACCTTCTCAAGGGTGAAACATGTGGCGCTTGATTAGACTGTGTGTTTGACAGTGTGCTTCTTAAGTTTTTTCCCTTTAATTTTATTCACACTAAAGCAGAGACGATAGATAAAACTGTTAAAAGCTTCCTTTTTTTAAATAGAGAAATGTGTAATGTGCTTTTTTATAGGCTGTTGTTCTTCAGAATCAAAAGGACCACAGAAGTCTTGTGTGTTTTTGTATTTGAAAGATTGAGTAGTCATTTCTTATGTTAAGATATTGTTGCTTTTTTTAAAGCTAAACACATGCAGGCGTTAGTATAAGTCATACCAAGAGGCTGATGAGAGGTTTGCACTGAAAGTCATGCCATAATCTGGGTTTTAATTAAATGTGTAATTTTATTAGGTTAACACTTCTGAAACTAAAGTCGTTAATAAAGTAGCACATGGGTGTTAAAAACAACATGAACAACAAAAAAAGCAAACAAACTCTCAAACAGTACTCTTATTTGACCTCACTGGTGGAGAGGACTACTTTTCCTGTCCCTGTGATGTCCATTTCCACTGCAGTAATTACATCAGGAAACAGTTATGAAAGGTGTTCCACTTTGATTTTTACTTGAAACAGCAATAAGCTGCTATTGATTAACATCATCTCATCATCCCGATTTTTTACATTTTGAGATCAGTTCGATAGTGTGTTCTTAAAAAAAATGAGGAAACTGGTTAAGTGGAGAACAAAAGAAGATGTGGCAGGCCTAAAAAAGAAAAAAAATCTGCAGCAGATGAACAGTATCTGAAAGTCATGTCCTTAATAAATAGAAAAAAAAAATCAAGAGCTGGCACAGGACCTAAGAGATGCATCTGGACCTCCAGCTGAGCCATCTACCCTCAGTGAAAGGGTGGCTGTCTTTAAAACGCGGTGGAGGCTCTGCTGTGGTTTGGGGCTGAATTTCAGCCAATGGTGTTGGAGGTCTCAGAATTGATGGAATTATGAAAAAAAAAAGCATCATTTTTGATCCACCATGCAACACCATCTGTAACGCGTCTGATTGGCAACGGCTTCATTTTTCAGCATGACAATGGCTCCCAAACACACTGCCAATGCATTAAAACCAAACCTGGATGGAAAAACACACAATGGAACACTATCAGTCATGGATTGGCCTCCCCAGAGCCCTGACCTCAACTTTATTGAGGCAGTGTGGGATCATCTTGACAGAGAACAGAACAAAAGGCAGAAACATTAGAAGAAGAGCTTTGAATGTCCTTCAAGAAGCCTGGAGAGGTGTTCCTTAAGAAAATGGCAGGAAAGTTGCCTTAGAGCATTCAGACTTTCAAACTCATCAGTTGTACAAAGCCTGTTTTTGCCTTATACTGTATTTTCACATATGTTTACACATATTCAATAAATTATTGCAGCTCTTTCCAGTTTTTCTAAGAATATATAAAGAAATAAGCTGTGGCTGAGGACTATTGTACAAATTCTATCAGCTGTATTGATGGATTTATTGCAGGAATGTGTTACTGAGCATGTGTGTTGTTGTAGTTGACTACATTTCTGTTACCTGGACTTTATTAGTGATAAACATTGATTTGTTCATATTCTCCAATCTTCTTGCTGGTCATAACTACTGGCTTTTATTTGATCACTTAGTGTATGGCTGTTTCCCTGATGTATGTGACACATGCATGTGACACATTTATATTAAGATGTCTGAAAACAGGCAAACATTATATCCATCAAGTGCTGCAGTAGAGCAGCTAAAGGCTATCTTTATGAGCTCTTGTAAGCACTTATTGTTTTGCTGTTGTGACATGAAAGAAAATTCACACGGGTGAGTAAAAGTCCAAAACGATTAAGTCACACCTCACTTGTTTGCACGCTCACGCAGCTGCATGCACGTGTGCATTTGTGATGTCACCTTAACAAGTGGATTGTGATGGAATGCAATTTGCAAATATTAAAGAAAAGAAATATCAAAGACGCACAGTTTCTGTGTGTAATTTGAGCAAAACCACACAGCTCTTGCTTCCAGGAAAACATTGTTTTTCCTCCATGGAGAGGAGAAGGCCAGTTTTGTTTTTTTTTGTTTTTTCATGGTTAAATTGCATATCAAACAGGGCTATGGAGTCAAACACTGTGAAACTAATTCAGTGCATCCGTACAGTTGTGTTTCACAACCTTGCAGTGGCCCGGTCCTGGTTGTGTAACTAAATGTGCACTATTGTTTTCAATTGTCAAAGAGTGTTTGATGCTAAAAATAAAGTGAGAAAAATACCCCACAGTCATGTAATAAGACATTCAGTATTGTTCCACACACACACAAATACACACACAAACACATTTACTCCCCTGGGTCTTTACCACAGCATTTGTAGCTGAATCACTCTTCACTGTCACAGCAGGTTAGTTTATATTACAAGGGCCCCCCATAGATGATTCCAGGGGCAAATAACCTAGCATGAAACTGAGCATGGAGCCGAAACCCTGCTGTTTCTAACGACTGTATGGTGTATAATCGTGTGTGATGGTGCTTGCCACCTACAGTTGTGCCACCCAACTAACCTACACAAACACTGACTGTGTCCACGCACATGCACACGCAGGCAGACGCAAACACACATGCATAGCTGCCAGTCTCCCACGTACAGTTGTGCCTAGGGGGAGTTAATTGATGCCACATAGGAGTGACTCATCCCTAATTCTCATGGGTGGTAATTTAGCGAGGTTACAGTAGGCGGGAATTGTTAGCAAAAAAAAATAAAAAAATCTTCCAGGGTGCAGAAAGGAAACTTTAAAACTTAAAAAAAATAGAGGATTTGCTCACATTTATGACCCCATGTGAGGTCTGTTTTTTTTTTCTTTTATATATAACTCATTATTAATTAAAACCTCAAAACTAAACAAACAAATCGCTTCTTAATCTTGGCCTCATGACTCAATAAGCTGGTTTGTTTTTATATTCAGGAACACGACTTCACTAGCAATATGATTACAGTACACATGATTTTCACTCTACTTCACATTTGTTTCAGTTTTTTTCAGCAGCTGATTGTTATGTTAATTAAAGTTCAAAGTGATTGTTTCAAAACTGCTGCCTTTGAATGGGCTGTTTAAAGCAGCAAAGTGCAAAATGAAACCTTTGAAAGTAACAGGAGAAGGCAGAAATTTAGATTTAGTGGAATTCAAACCTAGCTCTGTGTGTGTGTGTGTGTGTGTGTGTGTGTGTGTGTGTGTGTGTGTGTGTGTGTGTGTGTGTGTGTGTGTGTGTGTGTGTGTGTGTGTGTGTTTCTGCAAGCGCACTATTTGAATTTATCTGCCTCTTCATCTCTTCTTCCTTCTTTTTGTCTTGTAGTGTTTTGAAATGACAGAGTCAACACTTGAAGTCTCTTTTCATCAGTTCTTCACAGCACTTTATCCCACTACTGCTGTCAGAGGAAGACAAAACACACACACATGCACGCACACGCACACACAGACACACGTGCACACACACACAGAGGACAAGATCCCCCACATAAATGCCACTGTAGTGGGATAAATGGTAGCATGCATCATATCGCAGGGGTGTTTGATACCCCAGTACCTTTGACACATAGACAGCCATGCACAGATACATGTATACAGCAGACGTGCAACTATGCCATAGCTGCCAGATAGTGCGCCATTGTAGGCTTGGTACAGAGCCTGGATCTGTCTCCCACCCTGCTATATTCCTATTAGAGCTGACAGCTGCCAAATAATGTCCCTTGGCATGGCTGAGTGCCTGATGTGCCAGGGCCTGTTTGCATTCATGCACACTCTCTCATCCACTTACATGAGTGTGTGTGTAGATTTGGATGACCTCACACTGGTCATTGGTCCACTTAGGTTTTTGTATGTATGGGTATCATTTTTTGAATAGAAAATCCATCTAATCAAGAATTCAGTTTGTTCGGGGAGCCACAGTGTGGAGATGCACACGCCAGCTTCAGATGTTGTTCTTCAGCTGAACAAATAGATTTAAACTTTCTGAATGAAGAGCTGAAGTGAGAGGTAAAGAAGTGAGCTGACTGAAATGACCCCTTAAACCAGCATCTTACTTCAATATGAGCTTCACTTCTAGTTAACAAAGCTTAGGGCAGTCTTATAGTCAGATATATCATCAGACTATTAAATCTCAGCAACAAATGATAAAGCTAATCCTGTTATCGGAGACAGAACTCGTAACACAGCATGGTCCCCCCTCTCAGCTCACCATATGGCGTGTGCTGGACAGAACCTGGTGGCTTCAGAATATTAGTGTCATTTGTCAATGTGCAGGTTCATCTGTCAGAGTTCAGTAGGAGTCCCTGAATGCTTGAAACAGATGTGATGAGCCCGCGTGCAATCTATCCATCCATCCATCCATCCATCCTGCTTTCATATGGCAGGATAGACTGCCAGTCTATTACAGGGAACACTCAAATTAAAAAGCTTTTAGCAAAAAAAAAAAAACTATCATTCCAAAATGTGTGAGACTTTATTTGAAATGTAAATTCTTCTTGTTTCTGAAGATGTGCAAAGACCAACCCTAACCCTAAATGACTTGCTAGTGTCCTGGTGGATGTTCAGAAGTTAATGTCTAATTTAGTACCTAAACCTATCCAAACAGTTACAGAAGAGAAAACATAGAGTCAAAGTAAAATGAGTAAAATAAAGTGCAAATAAAAGAGGCTCCAGAAAGAACTGGAACTCCTGTTTTCTCGTTTAAAAAATCTGGGCATGCCTCTACTGTTCTCACCCAATTTGATGTCCTTGTATGAGGTGCTTTTTAATTGCAACTTGATTCAAAAAGTGCTGCAATGACTTCAAATAAAGCTGCTTCATATCATCACCTTTCGGTTCTCTGAAAATTCCACAGTGATACATAGATATTCCTGGTAGCTACATATGAATGAATTTAATGTGTTGACATAGTTGGATAAGGCAACAAAAAGAAACTGTGAAAAAAGTGAAAACTGTGAAAAAAAGAAAGTGGGAAAAAAAAAAAAAAATCAAAGCCAGTATGCTGGAAGCTGCATGAACCAATTGCTGGCAGGATCTCAATCCTGAGACTGTGGTGTTGCTAAAGATGATGTCACAGAAAATACCATATGTCAGCCTCTGAGTCACTGCCTGCACTCATTATTTTGGGCCATCTTTATTTTAGAAACAACAAAACGCACACATGCACACACACATACATACACACACACATGCACACACACACACACACACACACACACACACACACACACACACACACACACACACACACACACACACACACACACGTACATATACACGCATGCACGCACAAAGATTCATTCTCCTCAAGGGATTTGTTCTCAAACATTCATCAGTGTGACGCACACATAACCCACGCATGAATACACCTCCACACACAGACGCACGTTTGTCAGCAGAACACCTATCATCCTGTGAAGCTTTAATATTATTGACGATATACAGGTACTTAGTGCGCTATCAACTCAACACCAGCCATCTTTACATGGAAATAGACATATTGATCTTTTCTACCACATTTCTGTCTGAACATCTTGAACCTCTCATTGCAGGAGCCTCTAACATATGCATTCATTACTGGATTTTTTTTTTTTTTGTCTCTTATATAATATTTAGACTTGCATGCATATACTAGAGGTTCAGTTATGCGTCTCGCTTTGAGGAGTTTTTCAGAACGCGTTTTAGGACTCGTGATGTGAATACTGTTTTGGGGATGAAATGTAATAGTACATTTTTCCTGCAGCTGTACAAAACTGCCACTTGAGTTCTCTATCCACCCTTTAAATTTGGACAAAGGGATAAATTCACTTCTTTATCCATTCTTTTAACGCAACCCCCCATCTGTTCATGTCATGTACTGTAAATATGACATGGCTAAGGCAGCACTGATGAATTAGAACTGCTATAGCATGCCCTCATCTATTCACAATGGCAGGATGTAGTAAATGCTGATAGTGGCATGTGAATTGTGGAGCTAAGTGACCTTGGATTACAACCTCAGGCACAGACACATGGCACTGGCATGGCCAGTTTGCCCAGAGCGCTGTAGGCTTTGTTCAGGAAGGTGAGATACACACAATTCAAAGAACACAACAGGACGGATGGATGAATGGCAAATCTTAACTCTGCTCATTTTTGAATGCACTTTGCATGAGCAATGAGATGTAGCAGCACTGTGCCTCCCAGATGGGCGCTATTTGTGGGTGAGGGGATGCAGCTGGTTAGCCAGCAATGTGAACTATCAATGGGCATGCACACAGCACACTCTAATCAACATGCTTGATGCTTGGATCCAGATATACAGAGGCTTCTTCCAGATTCATGCCCTCTCACAAATGCTTCAGTTACTGCTTATGCTTTTTCAATTAACAATAATTAAGAAATCTTTCAACTAAAGTTTGACACAATGCTACTGCCAGAACAGCACGGTCGCGAGGCAGTTTGTGAAGTTATCATAAAGTTTAATCTATTGATCTGTTTTCATGGATATGGAATTTCCTTTTTTCCACATGTGCAAGCACATGAACAATGCCTGCTGCACAGTCTGAGGGCGGTATGTGAAATAACCACAAAATCTCGAAGCCATCTGCAGCAGATGTGGCTGAGAGCTGCCTGCTAGGCTTCACCTCCCCTAACTTGACTCACTGAACTAGTCCTCTTGACTATTTTTGTGCTTTTGGTGCCTTTTGAAGCATTTGTAATGGAATTATCTCACAAATATCATTGCCTAATGTGAAATATAGCGCATCCTGTAGGTTTGTGCTTCAGGTTTGGTGATTGAAATTCTAGTATTTTAATAGTCTTTTCTTTTTTTTAGCAGAAACCAGCATCTGTTCATTGGACCCATGCTGTTATCACTTATGGACTAAGCTTTGTACACCCTAGAAAACATTAAGTGTACACCAGAAGCCTCACCAGTAATCTGGTTATAACACCTTTATGAACCACTTTTTCCTGTTTTGTTGCCTTCATTCTCCAGAGACTAAATTAACCTTGTCTGTTCACTGCAGCCATGTTGCTCACACAGTGAAAAACAAGCTCCGTGCTCTATTGATGCAGTTCAATATATTTGATGCAATTCGATGTAATACACTAGAAATCAACACTGCGAAAAAAGCTTTGCAATGCAGCACAACAAAAGTAGGAGTCAGCAGTCAACCTGTTTTTTTTTTTTTTGCTCATAACATATTCACACACACAGATATTTCCTTCACAACTCAAAGTTCAGCCTTGTACACACACACTTCAAAGCCACGCGCAATACATAGTTAGTCACAGGCTTTACGCACACACCTACAAAGAGTGCAAGGACACTCTGACAGTGTTGTATAATATATGAAAATGGATAAGCAAGTCTCACAGCCAGTACTTGCCCCTAATTTGTCATTAATCAAACATCCACTTACACATACACACACACACATACATGCACAACAAACATGTCTGTAAATCTGATCTTGACTTTTCCCTTCACATGACTGAGTGCGTACCTACAGGGTGGGTCACATCAATGACTCTAATCTATCAACCTGTCTAGCTTGACTGCTTTTAATTCCATCCACACACATCTTCCTCTGTCTCTGCACCACTGTACTCTACCTGTCTTTGTCTCAGGTGTTGAGGCATTCCCATTTCTGCTGTTTCTGTTTTTCTCTTTTGAGCCATCAGCATTTAACCCGGCACTATTCTTCTCTTCCGTCCACCTTTTTTAGTTTTTCCTCCCCCCTCTCATATTATGGAAGATAAGACATCAACCTGCTTCTACAACACCACTTTGCCTCAGTTCTCATGGTTTTACAAAATTGTTTCAAAAATACAATTTCAAATTGAACAAAGCCCCAAACAATGTCTGATTGTATTTCTGGCAGCGAGCAACTTGAAACATTTTTACCTTGAAATACTGAATATTCTGTAACCTTCATTACATGATTAAAGCTTCTCAGCATGTATTTATAACTCAAAACTTTTCTGCCTTTATTTCTCATTAAAAACTTGCTGATTAAAAATCATATTATTTCTTGCCATTTAATAAATCTGTTCCTACATTTACAATAGCACAAATAAGGGGAAGTGGAGAGAAGAAAAGAGGAAAACATTAAAATGGAGAGGTAGGGAGCTATATTAATGGAGCAAGGCTATGAAAAATTAACTCACCCAGTTATTTCTTTTGAAAAAAATGCCAATTAACCAATCTCTTTCACCAGTTAATCTCAATTCTGGCCTCTTCCAGTTTTTCTGATTTGCTCCAATTCACTCTCCCTCACTCACTTTCTCTGCCTGCTCACTGTTTTTCTGCCTGTTTCTCTTTTTAATGGCTCTCTAACTCTGATGACTATCACCCCATTCCTCTATTTCTCACACTTACTTTATGTCATCCCTCTTTCCTCATCTCCCACACTCTCGGTCCAGTTCTCCATTTATTTGGCTGTTGGACTTTCCTTTCATTTTCTTGCTGTCTCTCTCTCTCTCTCTCTCTGCGCTTAGCTTCACCTGTCAGCTTGGATCAAGGCTCTGGAGCAGCAACATGAAAAACTGCCCTCTGATTCACTTATACAAACACACAGATACACACACATACACACACACAGAGGCACAAACATATAAGCGCACACACTTGTAGCGTCTTCTCAGAGCCCCACCCCACTCTAACCACCTACTATCTCTCTCTCTCTCTCTGCCTTGTGATGATGCACAGACGTAGCTTCATATGGCTGTGGGATCAACAAACATACACACAATAAAATTGTTGCACATAATTCCCAGCTTATTTTTGGTGTCCACTTCAGAAAGTGGTCTTGAGAAATTTCTATGTTTACTGCTCCTGAATCAGTGAACTGAAACATGTGCCCTTGTAGTAGTCTTGTACTGCTGTGCTGCCAAAAAATGTACTTTATTTAGTAGGCTGAGGTCACATAGTCACGTGTTCTAAAACTGAAATCTGTCCTTCACAGTGGATATAAGTATACAAAAAAGATTGTTTTCGTGTTATTCCTGTTTTGGAGCTGGTTTGTGTGTTGTATAGTTTCACACACATCGCAATTCATTCATTAATCTGCATGTTTTTAAATCACTCATCTTTTTCCTTTCATTTTAATCTCCCCATCTTAGTTGATATTAGAATAAAATCTTTCAAATCCTTGTTCAGCCTTTGGAACAATTTTCATTTAATGAATCAGTGTGTTCATTAAACAATCGTTTATTCAGGAAACAGCTTACATTGAATTTAGATCATTTTTCTCAAGTCAACATTTATGGCTGTATATGGTACTGTGCTGTGCTCACCTCATTAAAGGTTGCTCCTCTCTTTTGAAAAATCAGCTATATACTGTATATGCAGGGGATTGATTAAAAGTCGTAGTAAAGGTCCTATAGATGTCAGAGCAAAGGACGGACATAAATCTGCTTAATGGCTGAAGCTATTAGCATGAACTAATGCTTATCTCTTAAACAGAAGTAGTGATGGATTAAGGGAGATAGATTAGATAGACAGAGAAACACCTTTATGAAGATCCTCACTAATGTAAATGAATTTTCCTTACCCTAACATCAACCATCAGCTACAGTGAAAAAGTATTTGCCCCTTTCCTGATTTCTTTTCTTTTTTTTTTGCATATTTGTCACACTTACATGTTTCAGATTATCATTATTTCAGGCCATCATTTAATATTAGACAAAGATAACATGAGTAAATACAAAAGACAGTTTATCAATAATCATTTCAAATTATGGAAAAACCTTATCCAAACCTGCCTTGTGTGAAAAAGTAATTGCTCCCGGGTGCCTGGGTGGCTTAGTGGTGAAGCCGATGACCACATACATAAGCCGCGTTGCGGTGCGGGTGGTGCAGGTGGCGCGGGTTCGCATCCCGGCCCGTTGCCAGTTTGCCCATGTGTCTTCCCCTGTATCTTTCCCCCATTTCCTGTCTCTCTCCACTGTCACAAAAAAAAAGCTGCTGTGGCCAAAAATGCAAAAGAAAAAAAAAAGTAATTGCTCCCTCATCCCTCAGATGCTCAGCGGGTACTAAGGGGCCAAAAGGGTGCCAAGAAATTATTCCCATATCTTTACACCACCACCAACCTGAATTGTTGATATGAGGTAAACTATATGCATTCATGTTGTTTGCACCAAATTCTGACCCTACCATCTGAATGTTGCAGCAGAAATCAGGCAACATTTTCCCAATCCTCTGCTGTCCAATTTTTGTGAGCCTGTGGGAATTGTAGCCTCATTTCCCTCATGTTCTTAGCTGACAGCAGTGGCACCCAGTGTGGTCTTCTGCTGCTGTAGCCCATCTGCTTCAAAGTTTGATACATTGTGTGTTCAGAGATGCTCTTCTGTATACCTTAGTTGTAATGAAAGGTTACAGTATATGAGTTATTGTTGCCTTCCTTTCAGCTTGAAGCAGTCTGGCCATTCTCCTCTGACCTCTGACAAGGCATTTTCATACAAAACCCTAGAGATGGTTGTGTGGGAAAATCTCAGCAGATCAGCAGTTTCTGAAATAGTCTGATCTGCACATTTGGCACCAAGAACCACGCCCTGTTCAAAGTCACTTAAATCACCTTTCCTCCACGTCATGTCTACGCATCTAATTGTGTTGCTGCCCTGATTGGATGTTTGCATTAACAAGCAGGTGAACAGTAGTGTTGTAGTCAAGACCACCTAACCCGAGACCGAGACAAGACCAAGACCAGAGGGTATCGAGACCGAGACAAGACCAAGACTTTTAGGGTCCGAGACCAGTCGAGACCAAGACCGAGGGGGGGCGAGACCGAGACAAGACCAAGACCAGTGCCTGACACTACATGACACAATAAAATGTGAAACATGATCAAAATCACTTCTCAAATTGATCTGAAAGATCCGCATTCCCATAAAATTACCCTGATATTAAACACTCACAGCTCAAATAAATATAACCATCTTTATTTAATACTCCTGGGTGACTTCCATCATTTATCACAGAATGTAAAACAATTATTCATAGTTCATCACAATAGTCTTAACTTTTCTCTGCCTTTCATAAACAATACATAAAGTTGTGTTGTTTTTAAACCAACAACCTTTGTAAAAATGGGTGCTTTTTCAAAACCACATAGCTAAATGTGTAAAACTGAAAAAATGGCAAACACTCATCAACAGTAAGAACTAAAGCCTTTAATCTTATACAGATTAAGCTGCAGGATGTAACTTTTATAAAAAATCTGGTTTTTACATATTTGTTAAAACTGTCACCATGTCAGACAGTATGAGACCGATAATCTGCGAAAAAAATGGAGCTCCTCCACCTCCTCCCTGAACCGCTCCCAGTCAAAAACAACCAGTCAGAGCCAGGAGGAGGGTCTTAGCACTGTCAATCACTCCTGGTGTATGCTGCTCAATGTAGTTGTGTGCAACACTTCATAATTTGGTATCGATCCTATGCCACAGGGCCATTATCACCGATACTGATACCAATACTTTTTAATAATTATGAAGAATTTCCATGAAGTTTAACTGGTTTGAGATTTTTTTCCTTTGGATCATTAATTAGTTAAAACCCAGGATAGAATTGGGCAAAGTTTATATGTAAGTAGAAAATACTTTATCAAAATAAAAGTTATTGTTCTGAAACAATAGAACAAAACAATTTTCCCCATACATTGATGTCTGGAATTTTTTTTCATAAATTAAGTGTACAAAATCATCACTCAAGAACAAATGCAAACTTTTTTCCAGGTAGATTTTTCAGAAAGTATAATAAAAAAATTTAATAAAAATGTTCCTTCATTCACTAATTTTCTACAAATTTACATTTAAATTTGATTTAAATGTTTCATAGCAAAATCCTTTTTTTTTCCCAAATAAAATATGTTATGCATCACATGACAGTATAACAAAACACTGTGGGGAGGGGAGGAGCAAAGTGCTCTGTGCTGTGACAGGAGCGACACTTAGACAGTCAGCTCGCATCTTTGATGAAACCGCAGCACTGCATACAGGAGAGAAACTGAAGCCAAAGTATCGATCTCATTAGACTGATATTGATCAATACCAATACAACGTTGGCATCCATATTATCGATATTAGGATCAATCTGCCCACCACTAGCTCAATGTACTAATGGCGGAGAAACAACTTACTTACTTCTCTGCTGTTACCATTGGTGGTGGCCATGGTAACTTCCGGGTTCTAGCAAGAAATATTTCTCACCCCAGCACTAATGCTAATGCTAATTAGTAAGCTAATACTAACCACCAAATGCCGCTCCCACTTGTTAATTGAGTGATGGGGCCTAAGACATAACCAGAAAGCAGTAATCAGTTTTTTTGGACGTGTAGTTACATTTCTCGAGGTGCATGTCAGGTTTGCTTCAGAGAGGATTTTCAGTTATACACAAAGGATCAATGCAGAACTCTAAATCAGGCCTTATCAGATCGATAGAATGATCATTTTTGCATATAATCCAGAAAAGTTACATTTATACATCAAGCATTTAATGTGTCCCAGAGTGCCGTTTCCTTCCACTGTGTTTGCAGAAATCACATAAAAAAATACACAACAAAAACATAATCCAGATTCCTCAGCTGCTAATAGCATTTCCTACATTTGAATATCAGCCACCATATTGTGAGCATAAACTATCACGTTTTTAATGCAACAATAGGAAGTGACATCATCTTGCTGGGAACTGTAGTATTTTATTCTTGAAGGCCTCTCATAGCTCTACTGGTGCTGAAAACTAATGTTTGACTATGGCTTTCTGAATAAAAGTAGGGCTGCAACTATCAATTATTTTAGTAATCAAGTATTTAATTGATTACTCCGTCAATTAATCAAGTAATTGGATAAGAAATAATTTTTCATTTTAACAATTCATCAGCATATTTTAACTTCCGTACTGCAGATGTTTCTCTGTGTGAAACAAACAGGGTGGATGGAGCAGCTACAAAGTTCTCTGTTCTTCATGTTGCTGATCAGGTGGTTGATAAAAACATTTTGAAGGAGCCCCTCTGTACTGAAGGGGGTGGAGGGGGCACCGAACGATTGCTAGTGCTAATGGCAGCCCCCCTTTCCCCAGTACACTGTGGTTATAGATCTGTTCTGGTGGCTACAGCTGACGTAAAGAAAAAAATAACAGCTGACATCCTCTGCACAACACGCGCGCACATTCAAACATGCGCACTCACAGCACAGAGAAGTAGGGGCGTGAAAAAACATCTCAGCCATCCACTCGTGTTAAAGGGTCGTTTTTGTTTTTTTGGAAATGCTCCGCTTACACGGAGACACCTGAGCTGCAGAGCTGAAACCAAACATCAAAGCAACAAATTTGTGTCGAGGATTTTTAATAATCGAATTGCGTTATTCCAAGAATCGTTGCAGCCCTAAAACTTGCATTAAATTTTAGTTTGTGTATCAAAATACATGAAGGTTGGTATTTACCTTTCATGCTGGGATTTTTTTGTTGAATCGGAAGCCTGAAATTTTCCTTTGATCTTCATTTTCCCTCTTACTTCTCCTCATGTTCATGCCGGTTGTTATTTCGATTTATGCAGCACACGCGTGACCATAGTGAGATCAAACGTACACACTGTGAATGAAACTGTCCGTGCTCTGTGGTAGATTGCAAACTGCTGTGAAATGATACAGGCGTAAGCAGCGATAATAGCAGCGACCTAGCCGGGGCGGAGTCTGTGAGGTGCGCTCCTTTGAGAGGCAGAGGAGCGCAATCTTTGTGGGATTTGAATCAGTACGTTTTGCATCCAATAAAAGCAAAGATGTTAACAAATAAATTGGACAGTATTCTGACAATTTAGTGATATTTCCACAGCTGTGGTCTTGACTGGTCTTGAAATAAAATCCCGAGTCCGCAAGGTCCGAGTCCATGACAAGACCGAGACCAAATGCGGTCGAGTCCATGACAAGCCCGAGACCATCAAAAAGCGGTCTCGAGACCGGTCTCGAGACCAAGACCAATCTCGAGTACTACAACACTAGTGAACAGGTGTACTTAATGTAGTGGATGGCTCCACTGGACTTGAGGTGTCATGACTAAGATCTAGAAAAAAAAGTCTTGTAGCTGCACAAGCGTGCTAGAGGTGAATAGAGAGAGAGAGATCAGATTGGGTGCACCATAATACAGAAAAAGACCACCATGAAAATATAATATGGGTAAAAGCTACAAATCTCTGATTAATTATTGCTTTTGTCATTTGTTTTTATTTTGTTCTGTATTTAGGTTTTTTTTCACCCTGACAGTTTATAATGTTTGCGTGTTGTGCAGCATGCTGGCTGCTCTGCTCTTTTCCCTTCCAAGCTCTTGGAAGTATTGGAGGGTTGTCAACGGGGTGGAAGAGCCTTTGAAATTGCCTTTTTTAAAGTATCTCCCACTGCCGGAGATGGAAGAAAGAAGAGTGAAGAGGAAAAGGCAAGTCAGTGAGGCAGGGAGGCGACAGATCCATTCATACTGTAGCCTAACTAGCAAGTGACCAGGCACTTTTTTTTTAGGGGAGGTTGTGTAACGCACACAAAATCAATAACTCAAATACCTAAATGAACAGTAAATGCAGAGGAAAGAAAATCAATCCAGGATAACTTAATTCAGTCTGAGAGAATATTTATATTTTGACCCCATAAAGGTGGCAGTTTTTCATCTTTGTCTCCACTTAAAAATCCAAAAAAGCTTTCTACTACCTTTTTTTCCCCCCTTTTCACCGCAATACCTATGCAGCACACATATTGCACCTCTTTTCTCTTAAGATTTATTGCACTCATTTGTTCCAAAGTAAGGAAGAGTGGGAACATGCAGCTGGAATGTAAATGTCTCAACACATTTCACGCTGACAAACGCTGAGTAACCAGGGGGTTACAAAAGTGGTGAATAGAGGAGAAAAGTCACATGAGGCTGACTGTTCATCAAAGATCATGAGAGCAAGAGAGGATCTAGCCCAAAAATAATCTGTCCATCTATCTATCTATCTATCTATCTATCTATCTATCTATCTATCTATCTATCTATCTATCTATCTATCTATCTATCTATCTATCTATCTATCTATCTATCTATCTATCTATCTATCTATCTATCTATAGATAGATAGATAGATAGATAGATAGATAGATAGATAGATAGATAGATATTTTGATCTAACTTTGTTATCATTTTTGCCTTGGTTATGATTAGTGGACGTGTATTTATATAGCACTTTTCTACACTAACATAGAACTCAAAGCACTTTTTACTACAAGCCTCATTCACCCATTTGTGCATCACTTTATTCTATGCCTTTAAGTGCTTTCTATCTATCGTGCACATGCTCGCGCTCACGCCCCAATGGATTCATCGGGGGCAGTGTGGGGTTTAGTATCTTGCCTTCTGATTAGTAGATGACTTCGACTTCTTCTTGAGCCACATGCACCTCATATTAACTTGCCTTTTTTTAAAAAATTTTTATTAGAGCAGGAATCTGTTCAGGATGTATCAGCTCAATCAAACTCTTTTTGATTGGTAAAAACAAAACAAAAGACCTGATTTGTCAAAATGACGGCTTGTTGGGCAAATGTCATAAATATACATTGCACACACATGCAACCTTAAATTTACAATTAATTAAAAAGAACACACACACACACACACTACACGTTTTTCAAATGGTGATCCTTTTTTTTCTCAGCATGTGCCTCTCACTCTGCATCTACTTTTCTTTTCTTTCTATGCTCCTCTCTATATTAGCTTATGTCTGTCACTTCTACTAACCAGCTCCCTCGTTCTCACATTCTCCTCCCACTGATATCATGGCTCTGTTGCTCTCTTTTCCCTATAAAGCTCCCTGTTTTTGTTTTCTCCAAAGTCTCACACTCTCTTACACCCTTGTTGCCTGTCCTGGGTTATGTAACTGCGTTTCTTCACCTTTGTGCTCCACTTCCATCAAGATTGCAACGACCCGGTACATTTAAACAATGAAGCTGACTACTCGGAGACAGGGGAGGCTTTATTGGTTATGGGGACTAGCATTATATTTATTCCTTCCCTGAAGACAAAGGAGTCTGTATAAAGTGTCTTTGTTTGCTGGAGCATTGCAGTTGCACTCAAGAGTGCTTTTTACACATTAGTTTCTGCAAAACCCAATAGACAGTCATAGTATTAAGGGCTTTTTCGTAGATTTCATACCTTTGTGGATCTAATATCTGCCAAGATTCCTACCACAGTAGAGTGCCATTAGAAGTTTAATAGTTAAATTGTGAGTGATGCACTGGTGCTTCATATTTTTGCTCATAGTGAATGGAAAATAAAAAGGAGAGTAAACTATTAATTATTTCACCAACATGCAGTTGTGCCAATTTTTGTGTTTTTGGATCCATCATGTAGAGAATTTCAGTTTTTTAAATTATTATTATTAGAGATAGCATCCCCTTGGACAAATATTTTCCTCTCTGCTTGCCAGTTCCTTTCAAATGACTTAACACACAGCAGCCTGAGTATGTCCCAGACATGCTTTTTAGGAGTATGCACCTCATTCTGTCCTCCAGCGTTTTGGATGTTACCAGGACCTGGAACAGAGAAAGCATTTCAAATCTCTGTTTCCAGCCCTCAGCAGAGGCTGCCAGAGAGCCTGCAGCCACTAATGCTTGTTAATGATCTGATAAAAGTGTTTTTTCTATTCAGCAGGTGCTTCATTTTAGTTAGCTATATACAGCTGCAATATACACTCAATGGCCACTTTGTTAGGTATGCCTGCTCAGCTGCTTGTTAATGCAAACATCTAATCAGCCAATCACATGGCAGCAACTCAATGCATTTAGACATTTAGACATGGTCAATACAAGCAGCTGAAGTTCAAATTGATCATCAGAATAGGGAAGAAAGATAATTTAAGTGACTTTGAACATGGTTGTTGGTGCCAAATGGGCTGGTCTGATCTGCTGGGATTTTTCCACACAACCATGTTTAGGGTTTACAGAGAACCAGGGTTATTATAGTTAACGAAAACGAACGAAATAACGAAAACTGAAATTGAAAAAACATTGTCGTTAACTGAAATAAATAAAAACTATAATTAAAAGGAAAAAACGATAACTAATTAAAACTGAATTGTGAGTTTACAAAACTAACTAAAACTAACTGAAATAATCGATAAACTTACTTTCATTTACTTGTTTTTTTGGGGGGTTTTTTAAGCCTTGTGGATTGATATAAAATCATTGTTTCCGCTCTCCGAGTTTAAGCTGGGAGCGCCACAGGACAACTGTGTGAGTGCGCATGTGCGTGCGCTCACCGCGCTGGTCCGCAAAGTAATGGCTGCGGTCTGCCGAGAAAGCGGCAGAGTCCCGTATGGAGGTTCTTTGAGTACAAACACCTGCACACGACCACAAGGTAATTAACACACACAATCCAGCTACACAAGCATAAATGCGGACATGAGGTCGGCAACTTCTGTAGGTTGTGTACAGAGGCCGCAAAGACCCTGCAGGTTTAATTAGCGAGCATCTAACCAAGCTAGCTCCAAAACAGAAGCAGCTTCAGGTGGTGAGAACATCAGGATGCAGCTGGATTTGAGCTTTGACTCCTTCAAAGAGTTTGTTTTTGTTTAACACCACATGTAGGCGTTATTAATCTGCTGCACTGATGCTGAAGTTTATTGTGGAGTTTATTGTAGAATTTATTGAGTTTGGGAGTTCATGTTTTTCTTTGTTTCTCCCTGATTATGCTCATGTGTGTCCTTAATATTACACAAATTTAGCATGTCTTGTGAACAGTTGGTTGTTGACTATATTTCTTTAAACTGTATCTTTTGTCAAGTTTTCATTACACAATAGTCACTTTTGCGCCTTGAATCTTGCACCTGATTAGGTATGAAAATACTAAAACTAATACTGAAACTAACTGAAACTAAGCATGAAACCAAAAATAAAAACTAATAAAAACGAGCAAAACCACTCTGAAAACTAATTAAAACTAACTGAATTAGAGAAAAAAAAGTAAAAACTAACTAAAACTAAACTATAATGTAAAATCCAAAACTATTATAACCCTGCAGAGAACAAGTCGAAAAGGAGAAAATATCCCGCAAGCAGTGGCTCTCTGGGTGAAAATGCCTTGTTTATTTAAGAGGAGAATGGCCAGGAGACAGGAAGGCAACAGTAACTCAAATAATTCAATTCAATTCAGTTCAATTGTCCATCCCTTTATGACCACAGTGCACCCATCTTTTGATGGCTGCTTTCAGTCGAATAATGTGCCACATCCCAAAGCTCAAATCATCTCAAACTGGTTCCTTGAATATTACATTGAGCTCACTGTACTCAAATGGCCTCCACAGTCACCAGTTCTCAATCCAATAGCGCACCTTTGGGATGTAGTGGAATGGGAGATTCACACCATGGATGTGCAGCAGACAAATCTGCAGCAACTGTCTGATAAATATATGTGCAAATATTGTCCTTATTTATATTAAATTAGTGCTTTTATGCATATTTGGTTCACCTAACAATTTGTGCTTATTTTTATGAATATGGAAGAATTCCCATTAGAAACTGCAAAGATTCATTAATGTTTAAGCTTTGATTCTTGTGGCTGTGTGATGTCTTGAGTGTATGGCTGAGAACAATGTTTAGGGTTAAGGAAAAATATCCACTGTGTTACAGGTAAGTTTTCAACAGGCCACCATGACTGAGAATCCTGTACAGATGAATGACTTCACATTCAGTGCTGTGTAAAGGTTAATAACAGGAGTGCTCCAATGGCTTAACTTAAGGCTAAATTTACTGTATGTGTATTAACTGCATTAAGTATATATACTGCTAAAAAAAAAATAAAGGAACATTTTTTTAATCACAGTATAGCATCAAGTCAGTTAAACTTCTGTGGTATTGATCTGGTCAGTTAAGTAGCAGAGGAGGTTGTTAATCAGTTTCAGCTGCTTTGGTGTTAATGAAATTAACAACAGGTGCACCAGTGCACCAACAATGAGACAACCCCTAAAACAGAAATAGTTTTACAGGTGGAGGTCACTGACATTTTCCCTCCTAATCTGTTTTTTCAGTAGTTTTGCATTCGGCTAAAGTCAGTGTCACTACTGGTAGCATGAGGCTATACCTGGACCCTACAGAGGTTACACAGGTTTGTCCAATCCCTCCAGGATGACACATCAATACGTGCCATTGCCTGAAGGGTTGCTGTGTCTCCCAGTACAGTCTCAAGAGCATGGAGGAGATTCCAGGAGACAGGCAATCACTCTAGGAGAGCTGGATAGGGCCGTAGGAGGTCCTTAAACCATCAGCAGGACCAGTACCTGCTCCTTTGTTCAAAGAGGAACAGGATGAGCACTGCCAGAGCCCTACAAAAAAGCCACTCGTGTGAATATCTCTGACCAAATAATCAGAAGCACACTTCATCTGGGTGGCCTGAAGGCCCAATGTCCTCTAGTGGGCCCTGTGCTCACTGCCCAGCACCGTGGAGCCCAATTGGCATTTACCATAGAATACCAGAATTTGCAGGTCCATTGGTGCCCTGTGCTTTTCACAACAGGGTCACTCATGTGACAGATGCTAGTGAAGCCGTGGAGAACGTTGCCTGCAACACTGGCTTGGTGGTGGGTCAGTGATGGTCTGGGAAGGAATGTGTATGGAGGGACACACAGACATCTACAGTAGGGTTTAATCCCGGGATCCGGGATTCCCGGGAAATACGATCAGAACCATTTCCCGTTTCCCGGGAAACGTTAGACGGGAAACCGGGAAAAAAGTCGCGCGCGTCGATTTGACTTTCAGAAAGAAAAGAAAGCTTCAGAAAGTTAAATTTAAGGAAGTATTGAGAGAAGGGTTCGTTTAATGCGAAAAGCTTTACTCTTCATTTCAGGCACGTTCAGCCTCCGTTTAAGGCTTCAGCTTCATCTCAAGCGTTTTAATAGAGGTATTACACAGTTGTACTTTTTTCCTCTTTAATTTGTTGAAATCGTAGGCAATGTGTTTACCCTAAGGTATTTTGTATTATATAATTTTATATTATTATATATTGTTATATTGCATTATATAGCCTATAAAATATGCCTGCCCTGAACAATAAAGAAATATCTGTTTAACTTCGAGTGTTTCTTTTCCTCGTTTGCAGCCGCTTACTAACAATCATGAATTAGGATACGGGCCTAATGTGTGAAGAAATTATCATGAAATAGATTGCTTTAACATATTTCGCTTTTAAAATGGAGTTGAGTAAAATGTATATTTTTTTAGGCTATAAGGATTGGCCAGTTTTTCAAAAGACGATTCACAGCGAACCTACTTTAACCCTCAGACACGGTGTTATAAATTTGCTGTTGCCAGAATGGCAATGACCAAGTCGTAGTGCATTACTCAAGGCCCTGTGTTATGTCATATTATAGTGTAGTACGGTAGTTAACTTTTCAATGACTATTACAGCGTTCCACTGGTGGAGATATAGCGCAACAGATGTCGCCACGACAGCGTGGCTGAGCCTTTATCAATGCTGTGGAGATGAACCGTATTGTTTTGTACCAGCAGTTGTAAAATATCTTGGTATAATTCCATGTACAATGGAGGAATATTCGAATTATATTTGTTAAGGGAGTGTTGAGGAACGATACAACACCGCATAGCTCGAGCACTCGAATGTCGAGATGTAGGTTTTATTGCGTTAATCAAGACGACGTTGCCCCCTACTGGGCATAACAGGACATAGCTGGAAAGCTACCTCTACAATATCACAATAGGTTAAGGCCGACACAGGCTACAGAAGGCCTAATTAAAATAAAAAAATAAATAAACTTTTTCCCGGGATTCCCGGGAAATGGCTCGTCATTTCCCGGGATTTGATCCATGTCATTTTCGGGAAAAATATTAAACCCTAATCTACAGGCTAGGAAATGGCACCCTGATATCTAATGGCACTCAGGGTGCCATTAGATATCAGGATAAAATCCTTGGGCCCAGTGTCAGCCCCTACACTGGTGCAGGTGGTCCTGGGTTCCTCCTGGTGCACAACAATGCTCAGCCTCATGTGATGAGAGTATGCAGGCAGTTCCTGGAGGAATTGATACCACTGACTGGCCCCCACACTCTCCTGACCCAAACCCAATAGACCACCTCTGGGACATTATGTTTCAGTCCATCCAACATTGCCAGCTTGCACCTCAGACTGTCCAGGAGCTCAGTGATGCCCTGGTCCAGATTGGTCATCTCATTAGGAGCATGCTCCGACATTGTCAGGCGTGCATACAAGCATCTGGGGGGGCCATACAAACTACTGAACACAATTTTAAGTTGCTGCAATTAAATTTCAGCTAAATGTTCTAGCCGGTCGCATCATTTTTTCACTTTAATTTTTGTGGTGTCTTTAAATTCAGCCCTCTGTAGGTTGATAATTTTCATTGCCATCAAACAATGTGGAATCCTTTTATTCCCAACACATAACCCAGTCCATATCAGTATAGATATCCAGCATGATTTTTTTTTTTTTCCCATTGAGATCTGATACGTTTTCAAAGTGTTCCTTTAATTTTTTCTGAGCAGTATCTTTTATTCGGTGATTGTACTACTATTATTACTGCAACTTATGTTAACTGTACTTGATATATCCGAGGTAATTAATCGGCATCTTTTTAATTAAAATCAACTGTTTATGTTTTACACTGTGGAAAATTCTCTTTATTTTGGCATTTAAGACAAAACATATTAAAACATAACGACACTGTACGGTCACCGACTTTGAGGCGCAGCTGCAGCTGTAGATTTAAAGATTACCGATCATTATACGAGTTCAGTGTTGACATTCTAGTAAGCAGACACCTGAGAGGGCAGACAGTTTATGAGAAAGATAACGGGGGGTGGGGGGGTGAAAAAGCATAAAATAGGGAAGAAGGTGATGAATTGAAAAATAGATGACTGAAGAAAGGATTTGAGGGATTGATAAGGTGAATTATATTTTGACCATCAAGGCTGTCATGTAGAGACGAGAATTCTCAGTTACCCTGTCATTTTCCATTGACTCTGTGTTATTTCACTGTTGCCCATGGGGAGTATTATATTGTTTTCACTCCAGCTCAAGGGCAAGACATCCTAATCTCTTTTCCTCTCTCATTCTTCCCTTATCTATCTAAATGCCAATATGCACTCTTTTCTTTCTTTCTTTCTTTCTTTCTTTCTTTCTTTCTTTCTTTCTTTCTTTCTTTCTTTCTTTCTTTCTTTCTTTCTTTCTTTCTTTCTTTCTTTCTTTCTTTCTTTCTTTCTTTCTTCTTTCCACTGTACTCTACTCCCCACTCTATTCACAGTGCCAGGTTTCCCTTGGCCAGCAGCACCAGTGTTGCATCATGCTGACATTGAAATGTTGATACAACATCAGTATAATTAGAACACGTATATCAATTGTTTCACCGTTGCCAAATATGACTGTGCAATTGTATGCTTTTTACATGTCTGCAAAACAGTCATGTTCACGCTAACATAAGTTTTTGACTCGTCTTGATGCAGCACTTTTGAAGGCAGTCATTTGGTTAAGCAATAAATTCATCACACTTTTAAGCTTTTCACAAGCTTGGCTATCATTGGGACCAAAATAGAAATAAAATGGGGGATGGAGTTTTAGAGAACCGGGCATGTCTCCAGTGATGATGGGAGACTTCCAAATAGCCAGGTAACATACTGAATTTAATATGTGGCTCGTTAGACAGAGCAGAGACACGACAGCGCCTGCACACAGTGGCTCTTGTGGATTATGACAGTGTCGTCATGTGCTGTAACTGCAGGGCACAGTCCTGATTGATTTTCATTATAGCTCAGTGTTGTTATTCCTGAGTGCAAAGAACACATGCAGTCCTGGTCAGTAGAGTGTAGAGATGCTGCGCTTCTGCTTTCTCACACTTGTTATGCGAAGTGCTTTTGATGTCTTATGAAAAAACATATATCTCTGTTGGTTGAACACTTTTGTGTCTTTTTTGGTTGAAAATGCAGCATAAACCGAACCAGTGTTCTTCCTGGGAAGTGCGCTTTAGTGCGTTTGTGTATGCATGTGTGACAGAAGTGGGGCGTAACAAACAATGAGAGGCGGGGTAGACGGAGCAGGCATATTATTCTTTTGAGGGAAAAACAAGGGCTTGTTAAAACAAATTCAGTTTTAAGGCATATTGAAAGGCTGAGCATACTTGTGTGTCTGTGTGTCTTAGAGAGGCAGAGGAGGCATGTGAGCAAGGAAAAGAGGTTGAGTGTGTTAATCAGATACATGTTTGTTAGTTTCCAAAGGCATCAATTCCCTGGAAAACAGCTTGTATTCTTCCAGTCTGTTTTTTGAACAAAGTGCTGCCTTTAGTAAACAGGAAACTTCTATTTGGAGACAGCAACTGTGCAAATGGTAAACACACAGCTCTGCGCTGTCTGTGTTACTGTTGATCTGATTTGTTCAACACTGTATTGTTTTCTTATGAGTATGTGTGAATGGGTATGAGGAAGAAGGGAGTGGAGGCTGGGGTGGTTAAAGGGAGTGAGCAGAAGACAAAATTGATGTAGGAGTGGTATCGACTGTAAGCTTCGAAACTCTGTGGACTCATCAATCACATGACATGTTACACCTCCAATATACAGAGTAAACCATACAAAAATAACATGCCGTATAAAGAAAAACCAGCCTGAACAGGACTCGTGTGATTCTGATACTGTTATGATTAAGTGTCTCTTTACTTCTTCTTTTCTATCAATGAATGGTTATTTAACACACCAATGACCTCTAGCTGAATTCTTATTAAGCTACTTAAAGATAATTGAACAGATCCATAACCTTTGCCGATGAAGAGGAAGCTTCATATCTGAATAATACATTGATTATTATGTATCATGTATATTTATGTATACGGTTCATTTTATAGCTGATTTCAACCCCCTAAGCACTCCTTTTAAAGAAAAATATCAGGGCGCAGGTGTTGCTCTGGCAAGGTTTCACCTTTATTAACAGACAAAGCTGGAAGACCTTTCCTTTAGGATCAGCGCTAACAAGGCTTCCTGTTTCGGGGAACCGATAATGTTCTGAAAATATTATGAGAGCCCCACAGCACCTCAGGTGGCAGACAGGTCACTCGCAGTACCCTGTGTTGTTTCCTTTCTTTGGATTTCACTTCATCATTAAAGTTTTCACGGCTTTTAAAGGTCTTGAAGATGTTCTTCGTGAGATATTTTAAGAAAGCGATGTCACACTCCCCTACCGCCAAAGATCCAATCAGCAGCAGACTCTGGAAATGTATGAAGTTGCATTGATGCATGTGCACAGCAGAGATTCATGAGCAGTGTAGTGGCATGTGTGTCTACTTCTTATCACTGTAAAGATGTAGGTGGGTGTAGTTTGTGCTTTTGTTTGTTTTGTGTGTGTATATAGAAGTATAACATGCAGTGAAAGAAGCTTTTCTAACCGTTTTTTTTAATCTGGTGATTCTTCATAGCTTTTATGTGACCATTCAAATTAAACTAATGGCTCTCTCTGTTGCAATAACTGCATGGATCTGTTACCAAGATTGGTTCCAGGTGGAGAGACTTGCTTCTACAAGGATTCAGCATAACAATTTTTCTTTCTAAAGCTGATTCTGCCCTCATTTTTAGATATCCAACCATCTAGCTTCATACAAACTCATGAACAACAATCCAAAGTACACCAACATTAGGCATCTTGCACAAAAATGTGCTTAAAAAAAGCAGACTGAGGCGTGTCATTATTTTTGTGGGACACAGTCTCGGTCAGCACTTTCAGTTAATTCGTTTCTGCATTCTAGGCCAGTTCTTCGTGATTTAGGAAGCCGCAATGTTTTGTTTCTGATTACAGCAACGAAGCAGCCTGAATTGGATATTACACAGATTTATTCATATCTTCCTGATAGTTACAGCATGTTTTCTTGAGCTGCAGTAAATACCAGGAAACTGCAGCACTGGAAAAACGTAGGAACTTTCCACTTTTACCCTACCTCTTTCTCTCTCTGTCTGAGTGTATTTGAGGCACTATGGGAGGAAGATGGATGACCCTGCTTTTCAGCAAAAAACATGAAATACGACTGGTAAGATTGGTCACAACTCTTACTGGCACAGGACTCTACAGCCTGTAACAACATGTTTGTGTCTGTTATTGTGCATGCAAGTGCACCTGTATAACTCGTGCTGTGGAAAATAAATCTGTTTGCATGCTCACTTTGTGGTAGACCAAAGCAAGTTTACAGAAAAGAAATAATAAAATTATAAAGGTTGGGACTGGCCAAGTGTGTAAGTGTTTGCTACTGCTGGTAAGAAATGATAAAGCACATCCATTAACCTTAAAACACATTAAAAAACAACACACTCTGCAATACTGCTCTCTAGACCAAGGCATAATAGTTCAGTAAGACTAATTTCAATGTGTTTTGATTCTGCTAAAATGTTAAGATAATCACTATTAAATGATGACTGCACTGACGTCTTATTTGCTCTGACATCATACATTATACGTGTGTTATTGTATCATACCAAAAAAAAAAAAAAATGGCAAAAGAAATGACGTGAATGAGGAAGAAGAAAAAATAAAAAAGTAAAAAGCAACAAGACTGCGATGAACAGAGCACAGTGGAATGAAACGAGAACGTCCATACAAACGAAGAGCAAACAGAACATGAACAAGAAGGGGATGAATGTAGAGAATAAAGTAAAGAGGTGAATTCCTCCCTGCTGCGTTATCCCATTCCTCCTTTTGAGGTTCCCCTCCGTGGCAGTCATCTTCCTCTTATTTCCTCTCTGTTCCTGTACGATGCTGAAACTGCATGATGATTAGGAGTAAGGTATTTTATGGACTATGAAGCAAAGAGATCGATATAGATGGAAAAGTGGAAGCTTTATGTAGGAGAATGATGAATTCCATAGAGGATGGGTCTTTCTCACTTTTTTTTTTTATCCTGTGTAACGTTTAAGCTTTCTTGTAGGATTGATGATGTTTGTAGATAAGAGCTGAAAGTTGACTACTGAGAAGGCCATGGGCCTTCAAAGCGAGGAAGATAGAATGGGAAAGAAAGGCACCCACACCAACCTGCTAGAACTGAGTATTTTGTAAAGTATTCAATAAAAAGAAACTTATAGATTTTCTTACAGTGAAAATATTCACAGCCAATGTTATTCAGTCAGTTTTATTCCTTATGAGTAATAGCTAATGATAAATAAATCTTTGACCTGAGATTTATATTGCCTTATTCATATTAGTAAATTAGCAATTACTTACACAGCACATTGGAGTCAATACACAATTTATTAACAGCATTTGATCCCTAATGTTATCCAAATTAAGTTAGGATTTTCCTCTCTCTGGTCTGGATGTCCCTGCCTCTTCTCACTTATTTGGATCCCCAGGATAACAAACATCTTCAAACAGCCTGAACAACAGTAACAGAAACTGAATTCACTTTCAGCAGTCATAATCCTGTTACAGTAGAGATGAGCGAGAGATCCATATCTCTTCTTTTCATAAGCCACTATGCACCACTGTTTAAAAGTGAAAACTACTGTTAACTAAATAAATAAGAAATTAATTGTATATATAATTAACTATAAATGTTACTTTAACAGCAGTAATAAATACTCAAACAGGCTTCAGAGTTTATTGGACTATTACATTTTACAAACCACATCATACATTCATTCATTCATTCATTCATTCATTCATAGATAGATAGATAGATAGATAGAGTACAGGGTGCAGTGATTAATGCTTGCTATTTTGTGCGCTTCAGCCAACAACTACACGTAAGCAGTTGATTTTCTGTCAGGTGACTTGGAGCCAGCGTCAGTCTACACTGTGATAAGACCATTACTAGGATCACTGGAGTGAAAATAGAGCCCATGCTGGATGATGTTCTCAAACTCCATGTAGAATGTACACAGACAATACCCATACAAATTTACACACTCAAAAAAACAGGTCACAGACACACAATGTGACTCACACAGTCGATAGAGTTTAACTGGAGATAGCAGAGTACTGTTAGACAAAATATAGACGTAAATATATCCACACACTTTAACAATTGTGCCTCCACAAACCTCCTACAGAGCCTCCAAATTACAAAGTCAAAAGTGACACAGATTGTTGTTAACAGCCCACAGCTAGGCTCAAAAATAAACCTCTCATTATGAAGCGATCACACTTCATTTATTTGTATGTGTTTTCTCTTTGAACATACAGTCGACTGCGGTGCTTTAGCTCCTTATGGTAAACATGCTGTAAAACCTAGTAATTTGGGTGAGCTTATTTTAATGACAATCTGATTTGCAAATTAAGTAGGATGATGAGAAGGAATATTTTTAAGCAGTTATGACTATTTGGCAGCTAACAAAAAGTAAGAGCGGAGAGGAGAGCAGAGATTTGACATTTAAGTCACTGTGAAGATAGGGAAGCTGTAGGAAAGGTTAAAAAATATGTAATCTATGAAATATCACTGATTACCTTTACAGTGAGCAGTGACGACTGCACAGTGACACATGAAGTCTGTAAGACTGAAGCTTTCTTAGCAGGTATTTACTCAAACATAGATAAATTGGTATTCCTTTTTTATCAACCACCAACCTTGACCAATAAGAAAGAGCACAGAGTGCACAACCTAAAACTCAATGCCCGGGGGGGGGGCTGCCAGGGACTCGCCACACCACTAAGCTTAAAGAGCTTAGAGTAAAAATAACTGAGTGCAGCTGAAATTAGTATATCAACATTTTATCATCTTATATCCTCTGTGCTGGTCAGTAAGAAAATAATGTTTAGAGAAGCTTAGGAGACATGAACATCAACCTAAAGTAAAAGGTAGAAATCATACCTTTTAACATGCACAAGTCTTGCATATCATCCTCTTATCTCTCCCACATATATTGGTTGTAATATATTAAATGATGTTATGCTGCATGTGTCATCTTACACCACATTTTTTAAAACATATTTGTTAAAATGATCTAACCTGTTCTTTCATCAGTTTCACTGCTCTGACAGTGTGCATGATGTACCCACTGGTACTGTATATCGATTATCGTGCACATTTCTCTACTCAGTTTTTTGAGAAGAGACAGGAAGGGGGTTTAAGATTCGGAAAAAGTCTAAAAATCAGATGATGTGGCTCGGAGCCACTGCAGCAACAGTTGAGCTTAGGAACTTCAGTGCTCTGCAGCAATCTGTCTCACTGCTGCACTGAGGTGTGGTGTGGAGTTACAATCACAATACAACTGATAGAGCCAGCTCTGTGTATGCAACGCTTCACACCATATAAGCAGAAATGCAAAGTATTTATACGCATGTCCAGAAAGATGCATTGAACAAGAGTAGCAGTGATTAAACAAACTAATATTAATGTGTCAGTCTAGTTTATGGATGAAACACGTGGAGCTGACATCCTACAGAGCAGTACAATATCTCTGTTTATAGAAATATTTTTAAGCTTTACTTACGTGCATTTCTATCACTAAAATACATGAAAGAAAACTTCAAGCCTGGCACATAAAAGTCAGCAGTCAGCTAAGAGCAAAGTGTGTTTAGTGCTATTTATGTATATGTGTTTTACTGCTTTTAGAGTTCCAGCTGCTAGAGATCACTTTGGCATTGTTGTGCATTTTAAACAGTGGATTTAGAGGCAAAGAGAAGACCAGAAACATAAAGTGAAAGTAATGAACAGTGATGGCACAAGCAAGACTAAGGTTGAAAATATCAGCAGTTATAACATCTCCTTAAATGCACAAAGAAGCCGATAAAAGGGATAAACAATACTTCCTTGCTGATTTGAGATAGCTGTGCACTTTGGGAAAGGCAAAGTCTATTTTTCATACTGCAGCATCAAAGAATTTATTTTCAGATTAAGCTTTGAGGGAGACGTGTGTTTAACAAGGCAACTGAGTCTTGCCGATTTTATGTTAATGAACGGTGAGAATAGCAACAGCGTTAACAACAGAGGCGATATTAGCATTAGAGCCTAAAAACGTGCTTTGCATCAGTGATGAGGTTTTCAGACAAGTCAATTTGAAGAATCTGCTTTTAATTTCTTTATTTTTTTTAGTTTTGTCACAACACATCTCCATGCCACCTCCTTTATAACATTTCTTATCCTTTTTTTTTTTTTTAATTTTGTTGTTTTCCCCTATTGCTGTGCTGAGTGGCAGCCTGTTGCAGCAGGTTTTATTGTTGTTGTTTGCACTTTAGTGACTTTATCATGGTGCATCATGAAGTGTCATGGAGTGTTGCAGTGAGACATTGTGCTCACGTTTGTTGAGGGAATTTGTCATTGCTGTTAAATCCAGTGAATCAACACACTGTTCGGATTTCTCCATCAGCCGATGCAGAGATCACTGAAAATGACTGTAACTGTGGTGAATGGCTATAGATAATTAATGGATCCCAACCAACCCTACAGCACTTACCTGACTTGCAGCTGAACATTTTACAGATTTTTCAAAACACTTTTTACAGCTACAGAAACCTTTACCATCTCATTGCACAAAACTTGCATTAATTTCAGATTTAGCTTCATTGAGCACTTCACTTTTTAAAATTTTCTATTAATTGAGTACCTTCTTAGTGTATTTTTACCTTTCTGAGCTGTTTTGTTCTGTGATATTTTATTTATTGAGTGAAATTTCTTTTCTTATCTTTAAAACACTTCTAGGTCTAATCATCAGGTCACATCACCCTGCAGTCTTAGGAACAAACTAATTACATGCATAAAAAAATTAATAAAAAAAAATTTAATTTGCACTCACCAACCCACTAAGTGTTCATGGCCACTGCTATAACTATTTCAGGAAAAGCAGGGGAAAATTGGAGCTGTGTGCACATATTTATCTATTGACTCTAAACACCTGCCAGGCGGTGATGAAAAGTGGCATGGTGCCTGAACAATAAATGAAATTGAAAGCACTGTTGATGAAACACAATACTGTAAAGGAGTAGAATGGCCGAAGGAAACATTTGTTTTGATCCCCAGTGTGTCATTCAATCACCCGTAACCTTGAACACACGGCCCTCCAGTGGAACAACTTCTGATAAGTGGCATATTGTGCATTGTATGTATGTGTAAGCACATCCAGCATCCTTCAAATCTGGGTTCAAGATGTTTCTACTTTTTTTTATTGCACTTGTCAAAAAATTCATGTCTGCACCTCAAGCACTCTTGTGTCATCATAGGGTTGAGGTTAAAAATGAGACAACACTTGATTCATTTTTATGATATTCACCAAAATAGATGAGCAAAAGTTTGATTATTAATTTCAAAAGCATTGATTGGTTGTAGCCAATCATATCTCACATCATTTTTTGTGACAAAACAGCTCTAAGAGACAATGTAATATTTATATTTTAAAAAAAACAGACGTTTTGCCAAATAGCTGTTAATGTTTGAACTTGAATCAAATAACCCCTGTCTCCCAAGGCTGAGCCAACCTAATTAATGCAACTTGGACTTTGGCACAGATGATCTTCCTCACAAGTTATAAGCAAGTGCTGAAAATGTACATATCCTACGGTACCATAATGGCCTATTTATTTTTTATAAACATAATCTGTAAAACATTATTAATTGTTATGAGAGTCCACAAGTTTCAGTAGACTTTCTTTGACCTGTTTTCATGCTGTGTTTATCCTGCTAACTCTGGCATTAATTCACAACATGCACGAAGATTCTTTATGCTGTTGCTTGTTAACTATTGTTTTATGATAATTGCTTAATGCACCACTGTGTTTTGATTAATGCTATACAAATAAACTGACTACAATATGCAAGGTGGGCTTACAATGATCCCATTACAAGTGCATGCTAATTTTTGGCACTATCAGCATGTTAGCCAAGATGATTTCTTCATTTATTTCTTCTTTATTTGGGGACTTTCTGATAGACTGCCATCTTTAGGCTTCTTTGGTATGTGAACTTGTGCAAGCCTATGAACAGCCATTATGTACAGCTACTTTTGTTTTCCTCCAACACCTTCAGTGTTGCTCCAGTCCATAAAAATCACAAGCTGAGTTATCATTAATGTGGTATATTAATTCTCTCAGATGAATCACGTATCAAAAGATATAATTCATTTTTAATTTTGCTTTGCAGCAGTTCCCACACAGCAGGTGCAGACACAGACAGACTGAGGGCATAACAAAAATATCAAAAGTCACTTGGGAGGTAAGAAGTTGTGCAATAGAGGATGGAAGAGATGGGGGGAGAGGGGAGGGGTGATCACTGTGAGGTCGTAATGAGAGGTTGGTGTGCGTGCATGCCCAGGCGAACATGTGTGTTTTATGCTCTATCATTGCACCACTGGCTGTTGTGATTGCTTGACCCAGGGTTTCAGCGCATTACCACCTTGACAGCTTTGTGGCTGGATTTATTCGTTGACTGCACACACATGCAACTCATGTACGCACATAGATTTGCCGCCTACAACTAGGTGAAGGTGCCTCTGAGTCAAATGCATGCAGGTTGAATATGAATTTGAGTTCTGATGGCCATGCAATCAATGTGATAAACAGTTTGACTGAAGCTCATGCTTTTGGGCAGAAAAGAGTCTTTACACAAAATGGACACTACACTCACTGGCTACTTCATTAGGTATACCTGTTGAACTGCAATTAAAGCAAATATCTACATGCACCTATGTATGCAGGTGATTTTGAATGTACTGTAACATGGTTGGTCTGAGTATTTCAGATCCACTTGCATTTTTAAACACAACCATCTCTAGGTTTACAGAGAATTCTAAGGGTAAGTGGTAGTTCTATGGGCTGAATGCCTTGTTAATGCCCAAGATTAGAAGCCAGATGGGTTTACACTGATATAAGGGCAACAGAGTGGTTAAAAATTGGACAATTGAAGATTGCAAAAACTTTTACTAGTCTGATGAGTCTCGATTTCTGCTGCAATATTCAGATTGTAGGGTCAGAATTTGGCATGAAAACACAGACCCAGTCTGCCTTGTGTCAGGGGTTCAGGCTTCTGGTGGTGGTATAATGGTATGGGTGATTGCACATTTGGCAGACTTTGGGCCACTTAGTGCTAAGTGAGCATTGCTTAAATGCCATAGCCTACCTGAGTATTATTTCAATGTCAATTACTTTATGAATGCAGTTTACCCATTTGATGGCTGCATCCAGCAAGGTAATACACTGTGTCACAAAACTCGATCATCTCAAACTGGTTTCTTGAACATGACGTTGAGTTCACTGTGCTCAAATGGCCTACAGGGTCACCAGATCTCAATCCAAAACAGCATATTTTGGATGTGGTTTAATGGATTCACATCATGGCTGTGCAGTCATCAAATCTGCAACAACTGTGCGATGCTTTCATGTCAATATGGACCAAAATCTTTAGAGAAATGTTTCCAGTGCCACTAATGAAGTGGCCACAACTGTGAGTTGCAACAGGATTACTAATCTCTTCCCACTCAGAATTGTCACATACTTAAGCTTGGTCAGTTTGGTCTGTCTGCTTCACACTGTAACACAGTGGGTTCCCTTTTAGTGTCATTTTGTTTCAGCGTGCAGGGCAGTCCAATAGAGTTCAATAGGAGTCCCTCAACATCTGACTGCTGGGGAAAGTGGTGTGCTGGTGTCATCAATAAGCAATGTGTAACAGTGGTAACCAAAGAGCACTGTGGTAAACAAGTTAATGTTAGAAAAGCAAACAGTGACAGAAATGGTAGAACTGAAAACATTTGTAAGTCTGTGTGTGATTGCACCAGCTGCCACCTCATGTTGGAAGTTGGTGTTAAAGAGGTAACCATGTGTTAAAATATGGCAAGGCAGGGTTTCTGATCCTGCCAAATACTGCAAATGTCTGTATGTGGCACATCCAGAGTGAAAATGTGGAATGGAATTACTCTAGCTTAATTATTCACTCATTGCAACTGCTTTCTCTCTTCAATTACATTCTCTTGACATCATCCATCCATCCATCCATCCATCCATCCATCCATCCATCATGCTACTACAGGTTGTCCTTTCATGGACTCTTTCATCATTGGCCTTTGGTCACATCAATGAAGTGGCTAGATCAGATCTCTGTTTCCTCTCTTCCTCTAATGTACACACACACACACACACACTTTGGCAGATATGAAGTAAACAGCTGTGTTTAGCAGTGGGGTCGTGAAATGAGCGAGTCCCCAGTGTGACTTAATTTCATCCCTCTGATCCCTCTGGAATTCTTTATAGTTCTCCCTCCTGGTTTTGTTCCTGTCCTGCCATGTGGTCATCACTCTGTCTCTGACCCTTTTACCCTCCTGTGAGACAATAAAAACCTTCCTTGGACACATTTGCTACGATTCAGCTTTTATCATTTTATTCATTTTGTGCTTACATTAAAGGCGAGTTAGTTCAAGATTTCTTTTTCACTCACATCTTTTCACTCTCTCTTTGTTTATGCATAACTCTGCATTTATTCATTAGTTATTATTAATCTCTGGCTCTCTTCCACAGTCTTTTGTCCTGTCTCCCTCCCCTCACCCAAACCCGGTCGTGAGGTTTCTACTTGGTAAAAGAGGAGTTTTTCCTTCACACTATCGCAAAGTGCTTGTTCATAGGGGGTAGTTTTGAGTGTTGCTTTTTCTCTGTATTTATTATAGGGTCTTTACCTTACAATATAAAGCACTTTGAGGTGACAGTGAAACTTTAAAACTATTTAATCTGTCAAAGAAAGCGAATCAAATGTTCACCTTGTATCGCTCATGGAAATTGTACTTCCAGACTGATAGCGCTGTCCAAGATTTGAAATTCATGTGAAATATAAATATCTTTTCCTGTCTTTTATTAATTTTGTCTTCAATCATGGTGTCTTTATACATCTTGGATCATAAAACATAAACTTACAACCAAACAGCAAGCCGTCATTCCAAAATGCAAAGATACAAGTACTGTAGTATCACCCTTTTTTACAGCAGACGTTATAGCAAAAAGATATAGCTGATTACAGATTCTATTAGTTGGTTAAAAAAAACCTTAAAGGACATGAGGTAATGTTACTGTAGTTCTAAAATCTTCATTTAGTGGTGCATGTCACAATGCATATATATGTAGTATTGACCAAACACTGGTATTGGCTGTTTGGCTTTGTTGACTGAAATCAGCCTAAAATAAAATGGCACTTACTGCTGGCAGTTGATGATGTTTATCTGTTGTGTTGCATTCATTCATCTCTGGCTAATGTGATGAAAAGTAGAAATACTTTAAAACTGCTAAATTACTTTTATAATGAACATTTCTGTCTCCTGGCATAACATAGGAAAAAAAATAACAAAACCAAACAAATAAAATCAGATATTTTTATTTTGATCTTTGGAATAGCACACTAATCGGTGCTTCTCTGATTTATTTTTTTTTTTCACATTTTCCTTTTTTTTTTTGGTGTCATGGGTAAGGGCAGGCTGTGTGGTACTGTAGGTGGGAGTGTCTGTTTCCAGGTGATCCGGTGGGAAGACTGTTGTATTCCCGCTTTTGTGACTGCGCCAAGGTGCACACCTGTGGCTGATTCTCATCAAGGCCGGGAATATTTAGGAGTGGCTGAGACGCAGACTCACTGCCAGATTGTTCAACCTCCATGTTGGTAACCAAGCTGACTAGTTTTTTGCATACTGATCTCATTTGTCATCTCCTGCTTCTCCAGTCCACTCCGTTTTGCTGCATGATACTCTCGGATTTACGAACCAGCTCAGCCTCGCCTCAGAGCCAGCCTTCTCGGCCACCTACTCTCCTGCTTATGCCTGCCAGCCCCAGATGGTATTTTTTTGTTTGCAAAGTTAATAAAATATACTTAAAATTTAGAATTTTTAGTCTTTTAATCAATATTTGCTTCAAACTTATAAGTTTGAATTAATCGTTTTTTTAAACTAGTGTTTATATTGCATTAAAAGTTTGCACTTTAATGTGAATTTGTTTGCTTGATTATAAGATAGACATGCAATTACCAACAATTACCTGTCACTTATTTGCATCATAATTAAAAACATGCTTCCTTTCTCTCCAGGGAGGTCAAAGTGAATAGTCAGAGTTTCAGTGTCTTCCTTCAGGACCCTACAGCAGAACCATTGCTGCTTTATGCTTGCTAACATCTGTCCTGCTGATTGGAGGCATACACATATCACCTCTGGGAAACTTCAAAACAAATGCTGAAGATTTCTTTTCACAGTATGACCTGAATGTGGTGAAGACAATTGGCCAGATCTCAGAAGGATTTCTCAAATAATCCTTGGACCGATGACTTTCAATTCACTTGCTTGATTTGGAGAATAAAATGTGGCAAGGGACGCCAGCTTTCATTGTGTTACTGGTGGCACAGTGCAGTTTAACATTAACAAGTTCTGATGTCTACTGTTTTTTTCTCCTCCTCCTCTTCTCCTATTCATCATGCTTTGGGGAGGTTGAGAGGAAATGCGTTGATGACAGGATTTTAAAGAAGCTCTTACTCTTAACACCCAAGAGGCTGACCAGTCAAACCAAACACTCTCTCTGTTTCTCTATCTTACGCGCCCCCCACCACCCCACCACCCCACCCCCACACACACACACTCGCACACACATACACCACCAACACCACCCACCCATTCTCTGTACTAGAATTAGCCACTGGCTGCATTCCAGTCAGATCCGCTCAATATTCCACCCTTCCCAAAAAAAAAAAAAAAAAAAAACACCCTCTCTCTTCTCATTGCTCTCTGGAGGCCACACATTGCCACAGTCATAGTTGTGTCACAGCAATCAATCACCCATCAATGTGAAAAAGCTATACTGATACTGTACAGAGAAAACACAATGCAACTGTACTGTCATTTCCTCCAAACCCATGCCTTATTATCACTTGACATCTGTCTTTTGGAATCTCCATCCTTCTGACTGACCTCCATCTGGTGCTATCTCTGTCTTTCACTCTTTTCCACTTTATCACCATATCCATTTCTCCCTCTCGGTTGCAAATTTCACACCCATTATCACCTCACTGTGATTCAGTCACTTTATTCATTGCTAGGCTGGTGACCTTCTCAACCACGTGTTTTCCCATTTCACATATGTTGAGAATAAATATTTGAACATTTAGACAAGAACTTGGAAACTGGGATGTCATGTTATGGTTGTGAATTGAAATGAATTTCTAAGACATGTATGCAAATAAACAGAATTATTATCTGGGAACAGATTTTTTCTTTCTTTCTGTGAAACAGATCCATAGTTTGAAATTGTGGGAAAATATTATGACCCCACCCACCTTCAAATCTTTTGTTTGCGAGGGCCAACCAATCAGGAGACAGTCAGCTTAAAAGGAGGGCTATATAAAAAGCAGCAGAGCTAAAAGAGCTTGTTTTGGATAAACTAGAAGGGTTGCACCACTACCCAGTCATGCAAAGTTACTCTACTAGAATCTGAGGATAACAATATGGAGTTTGAAATTATCAAAATCCATCCCAAAAAACTTGCTTTTGTTAGACATGTTTGTTAAAACATGTTCTCTTAACTCTTTAAGTCTTTAATCCATACCCAGTATCATTCATTTATTTATTTATCCATCACTTTATTCATCCTTTCACTGTTCTCAGTTCCTACCTAGAGTTGGTCATGTCAGTCTGTCCTCCTTGACTCTTCTCCAGCCCAAGTTTGGTGAAAATTCCCACCAGCACCATGATGGCCACCACTCCACAGATAATATACACAATCATGTGGGTCCGATCTCGGTCCGGTTCCTCCTGGGCTTCTGTGACAGGTGCCGCCGGTCGTCCCGTGTTTGCCCACACAGGTGTGTCATAATTTGAACAGGATGTCTGGTCCAAACTGTGGATTTTGAACTGACAGCAGAAGGTAGGAAGCAGGAACCACAACAGAACAGGTAGATACCTGCATTGCAGTTGAAAGGTGGGTCCCACTGGCCCATCACATCATAGTAACCCCAACAGCGGTTATCCCCAGTTGGACCCGTTTGGTCTTCTGAATCTGGTGTTGGGGTTACCAGCGCTGCTTCTGGTATTGTAGAGGGTTCTGTTGTCTGGTTGTTGGAAGAGACCTGTGCCAAAGCCTGACCTGATGGCTGAAAGTTCAGTCCACCCAGAGAGGTCAAACCCAGGAGAATGGCCAATGATAAGTTCACCAAGAGTGGATGGATGATGGCAGCCATCTTGGACTCACTCCAGTATTTTGTGATGTTAGTCCTGATGTGTAAGAGTTAATGAAAGTTCCAACTAAAAGTGCCTAGGTTTAAAAATAAAAGAAATAGAGAGTTAAATATCCTCCTTGCACAGAGCCTTTAATTATAGTAAATAAATGAATTTCTGTGCTGTTCAGGCAGTGCAACTTAATACAGTATTAGTGAAACAGGAAAAAAAGAGGATAGATGGAGAGTTTTTCCCCATAGTGATAATTTAAAGAACATAGCTTCATTCACAAAAGCATTCATTAACCATTGTGGTAGTTATTAACGGACAAATTTACAGAAAGCTAAGCTGTCACCATGGGACAGAACAAGTGAGGGAAAGAAATTTCCCATTTCAACATGCTCCTAATAGAAGTAAATGCGGGCACTTGTGAGCGGAAACTCACATGCAGAGACACACGATAGTCCTTGGCAGTTATATGTGTGTAGGTGTGTGTGTGTCAAAGCACATTTTAAAATTTCTGTCACCTTTTACAAAGCCATATGTCATCAGCAGACAGCAGAGGCGGTTGTAGACAAATCCAAATGTGGTGGCTTGGAGGGAATCCAGTTTAGGAGGCCATGTTACCTTCGAATGAACTCGCCCCTGGCATTTTCAACAATAAGCTCCCCACAGAGTGAATAAATAATCCGTAAAAAGTGAGGAGTCTGGGGTCCTGATGGCGTTAGCAGGAAAGGCTGACTTCTCTCAAACTTGCAGACAGTCATGGGCTCCCACATAAAATGCTTTTCACTCCAGAGATGGACTCATGTTCCTGTGTGGAAAACATCTCTAATGCTCAGCACTGGAGCCAAGTCAGTTTTGATATCCTTGAATAAAAAGAAAGAACTAAAGAAAGAAAACTCTGATCAAATTTTTTTTCCACTTAAATTGTCTTTGTCAGCCACTACTCCCTCTTACAATTTAACTTGCTTCTATCATCCTCTTATTCTCAGTGTCAGTGTTCACAGAAAGCTTTTTTTATTTTTGTAGTAGGCATCTTTTTGCTGCCACTTTAGTCCACTTTGGTGAGTGTTACTTCCTCTCCTTGAAGTGCGGCTCCAGTCTTTCAGCCACTGAAGTTTTTGTGATGTTAAATATTCAGCTTTTATTTAGGAAAGATAATATTGAATAGTTCCTTTGTATTTCCAGCCAGAGCCAACAGGTAACAACAGCTGTTCAGTGTTTTTTAGAAGTTACTCCAGGCTTTCGTCAAGCCGAAATCCTATGGTGATTACAGTCCAAAAGCGTCCCTCTTGCACCTGAGGCGTGTTTTCGCTCACACTCGCACACACATAATCTCACATTCACTTTATGCACACATACAGCTCAAATCCCCCTGGAGATAGTACACTGTCAGTGTCAGTCGTTTTTAAGCGACCCACAAGAGTCCAATGGCTTTTCGTGCTCTTCGGGTGCAGGGCTCCTGTTGCTGTTGCTCCGTGGGTACTCCTCTGAAACCCCTCCTCTCCATGGATCCCAGGGTCTCTAGCAGACCCAGGACACCAGCTGGTACTCTGTCTATCAGCCTGCTCAGTCCTGCCCTTCAAGTGCTAAAGCGTGGGGAGATGAGAGAAGGGGAAGAGAAAGGGGAGGGCCGATGCTGTGATCTTAATGTCTGGGTGCTGCTGCAGCCGAGATTCAGGAGAAGCAGTGAGAAAGATAAACCTGTCGGCAATACTTGACCAGAGTGGAGTGGCTTGTTCTTTAATGGTTATGTCTGTTCCTGTGTTTGGCTCAGTCTTTTTTTTTCTTCTTTACACTCTGATATCCATCTGTTCTCTCTCGTTTCTTCCACAACTTACCTTACCGTTTCCCCACAGCCTCAGTAAGGCTGTTGCTGTTGCTGAGGAAATATCACTGTGAGGTCAGAGAGCCTGTGGACTGCCCTTTGCACTTTCAGCAGCGCACTTGCACAAGCCTTGCTGGAATAATATTCCCGCAGCCCAGCTGGATGACAAAGACTAGTGGAGATGCGACAGCCAAACAGCAGTATGGCACCGAGGGCAGATCAAAAAATATCCTGTTTTCAAAAGAAGCCCCTTTGGAAATACAGAACTGTGTGCAGCAGAAGATCTTTGTTGTTGCTGGTTCAACTACTCAGTTGTCAGGTTTTTCAATTTTTCCACTAGCGTCAATGTATGTTCTTTTTCTTTTTTTTTTTTTTTTGGTTTGTTTTTTCCCCCACTGAGCAAAAAAAAAGAAAAGAAAAAAAAAGAAATGAACAAAAAACCTCAAAGCATTAATATGCAACAGTTTTTAAGCAAATGCTGCATATTATCCCCCAATTTTTCATGCATTTTGTTGTCAATTAAGTCCTTGTCCAGCTGCAGCTTCTTTGAAAACAGGCATAATTTGATATATATGTATAGGTATTTTATATATATCATATGTATGTGTTTTCACTGGTGCTCTGCTTGTGGGATGCTCCAAACAGAAGTGAAGAGCAAGGAGATGCAATAAATGCTCTTTTATTCCACGTTTCCCCGTTGTTGCTGTCTTCATCAGCGTGTATTCCATTATTTTCCTTGTCGCCTCACTCTGCTCAGTGCGCGTGTATCCCGTCCGCTGGTGATGCTCGCACTGCTGTTGCTGCCGCCTCTCTCTGCCAGGACTGGATGACAATATCTCGCACACTCTCTCTCTCTCTCTTGCTTTCTCTCACTCCTCCCTCTCCCAAGTCACTCCTCCCTCTTTCACTCACTCCTCCCCTCCTTGGTATCTTTCTCTCTCGCACGCATCCACACTCACTCATATCTTTTGTGCGCAAATGAATACAGCTCTCATTTGCTGACTCTCCCTTTCACTCTCCTCCTCCCTCCCTCATTATGTGTCATTGACACCCCCCCACCCCCAGTTTCTCCTGTGTTTTGTTTGCCCCTGTCAAGTCTCACTCATTGTCCCTTTTGTTTCAGGTTACCTCTATTCCTGTCCTTTTCATCTCCATTTACCTTTTGTCTTCCTAACCTTTTCATTTTTTTTAATATGCATCCAGTGCCCCATGCCTTTCTTTTCTCATTCTTCCATCGTTGTTAAGCTTTTATCCACTCTCTTTTCACATTTTCCATGATTCTTCCTCCTCTATGCTGCTTTCCTTTCCCGAAATGGCTCAGTTCAACATATAAGAAAATTGATGCTGACTGAGCAGCAGGTTGGGATGTGCAAAGAATGCTTGCGTGTTTAAGTGCGATGCGTGTTTGCGTGTGGAGATGTGTGGGGAGTGTTTGTGCCTCAGCGTAATTACTGCGCTAATACCTCTGCACATTCTCGTCATTGTGTGAGTATGTCTGGACCATGTGTGGCACTGCAGTCTATTAGGGCTGATTTAGGGAAAGAGCAAGAGATGTGTAAAGCAAGAAAGAGAAGTAAGGAGGGAGGGAAGGAAGGAAGGAAGAAAAGAAGGAAGGGGAAACAAGACTGAGATAAACAGAGAGGAAGGGGGAGGCAGGGGGAGACAGAAAAGAGGGGAGGAGAGAAGAAGACAGCGGCTGCCATAGAAAGAGGGGGGGCTTGACAGAAAGGAGCAGGGGAGGGAGGAAAGAGGAGAGGAATTATCATGGGGAAGGGAGGGGGATTAAGAAACATGGAGAAAGCTATTGGAATAGGAACTGACAGAGAGATAGTGGGAGGGAATGAGGGAGAGATATAGATAGAAAGGGAGCAGACAGGTAGGAGGAAAACCATCTCAAGGGAAGGTGACATTGGACCTAGGGAGAAAGAGATGGGGAACATTGTACAGAAAGAAATGCAGAAGAGGAATAGCGACTGTCAGCATCCAAGAAAATTCCCAGGATAAACTGAAAAGGGAGATGGTGAAGATCATTATGAATTTTGAATTTTTACAGATTTAATGCAGAATGTGAACTAGATTTTGAAGAAGTAAAAGAAGTGGCGCCTGTGGGTCTGGCCACGAAGGGGGCAAGCCTCATCATTTTTGCATCAAAGCTTAAAAGCTTCCTATAATTTCCCTCTCACCTCTCTCTGTTTTATCTTTCTTTATCTTCTTATCATCCATTTTCTTTTCCTCTCTCACACATTCACTACAGACGCTGCATTTGAGTCACGCTATCTTTTGTTTTTTCCCTCCAAGCCCAAGGCTCATCTTTTCTTGCTGTGTGTACCCTGTCCAAACCTCTCGGCCTAAATTCGCTTAAAATCTTTGGCAAAGTGCGTCAGGAGTTATGTCAAAAAAAACCCCTCACACATATGCACACTTCAAAGATACACAAAAACATTCATGCCGATGCATACACTCTAGTGACTTCACACCATGGCTCTGTGGCACAAATCAGCTAATCCTCCTCCTCCTTCCTCCTGTCTGGCATTAAAGTGTCCTCAGCATATTTTCTCTAATTTAAAACAGGTCATTAATTTAAAAAAAAGGGGGAGGGGGGTGTAAAGTTAGTGTGATTGAAAGCTTGGTCTGCTTTCAGATAGGC
>NW_022060186.1:0-51414 GCF_007364275.1 Archocentrus centrarchus
GCAGCTGCACACATCTGACTACACTTCATGCTTTGGATAAAGCTGTGAAACAGATGAGCTGCACAGTCTAAGCTGTGCTAATGGAAGTAAAGGTGAACACACACACACACACACACACAACACACACACCACACACCACACACACACACACCACACACCACACACACAACACCACACACACACACACACACACACACAAGGTTAACAAGACAGGGGAAGTTAAACCAGGAAAAAGACACAGAAGACTTCCAGAAGAAGTGGAAAACGAGTAACATAGTGACAGGAACTTGTTAGCAAGATCCAAGGGAACACGGAGGAGGCTGGAAAAACTGAAACTCCAGGAATCAAATACAAACTGCAGCTCTGAACATAAACAGAAACTAGATTTAAACACACCAATAACTGAAGACTAAAACTGAGACTATAACAATAAACATGATCAACCAGGAAAGACTGCCACATAACTTTATAAACTCAGCAGAAATTCAAACCTCTGTAAGGATCATGAACACAGGAATAAACCAAAACCAAAAATGAACCTGAATCCAGAACCCAAATATTAACTAATACAAAAACCTCACAGTCCATCACAGCTGGAGTGTTAGGACATCCTCCATAACATGAGAAAGGAAAAATTCCTACAAGGTAGTTTAGGAAGAAAATAAAATATTCTACAACACAAAAAGGCTAATGAAGCAGCAGCTGGAAGCAGATCATGTCTTCAGTAACAACAGAGTGCGTCATAATTAAAAGAGGTGCAGAGAAACAGAAAAACTACATTTCTACTGTAACACAGCAGTATTAGCAAAAACTAAAATGAAAAACAGGGAGTCCAAAATTCCAAACAAGTCCAAAATTCAGAACCACAGTACAGGAGAGTCAAACTGTGGTGAAGGACAAGGCCCTGCAACAGTTCTGGGGACCCTCCAGCCGGAGGCTGAGGCCCGTTTACATGACAGTGTCGTGTCTTTTTGCAGTTGTCGTTTCCAAAGTGTAGCACATTTACACAGAGACATTTTAGAAACAATCTCCGTTTACATAGAAATGTAAAATGCTGAAATCGGTGCAGTTCCTATTTCCAGGCCACAAGTTGGCGGTGTGGATATAGGAGCCGCAACCATAGTGCGCATGTGCGAGTGTCCCCGATTCCAAAAAGCTTTGTCTGTTCACAGGGAAACAGAGGCCAGAGCATTTCAGAAATGCTCCACTCTGGTGCCCATTTCCAAAATGTATCGTTTTCACTCCATTCTCATGTAAACTGGAGGCCGAAACACATCATAACTTAGCCATTTTCATTTGGAAACATCGTGTAAATGGGGCCTGACAATGAGACCAACAAAAACCCTCTGCTTGCTTGGCTGAAAGCCAACATTGATGAAGGAGATGTGTCTCCTCAGGAAGCTGGTGGGAAAGTTGACCTCTCAGCAGGGGGCTCGTGCTGACAAAGCAGGGCAGGAGACCAGCTCTGAGGCCCTGTTTACATGATGCCATTTCAACTGGAAACGGTGTTGTTTTGATGCGTTTCAGCCTTCCGTTTACACGATAGCGTTTCAGAAACAATCTGTGTTTACACAAGAGAAACGATGAAAACTATGTAGTTCCAATGCCAGGTCACAAGTTGGTGTTGGTTTTCTCTTTGCAAAGTTTGTTTACGCACGACGCGTGTGCGTGGAGTGACACTGTAGGAAGCGCGGCAAATTGTTCATTACTTACAAAATGGCCAATGTGAGAGGTTTTGCGTGGACTGACGATGAGATTGGATCACTGGTGCACACAATGCTGAATTACAAAACGGTAAAAACACAAGAAAAGCACAAGAAACACTCGTGAATCTGCGAGTACTGTTTATCAATTTGCACATACGCGCAAAACTGTGCCCATCGCAACCATAGAATGCATGTGCGAGTCACCCGTTTTCAAATCACCCCGATTTCAAGCATTTACACGGGAACGGAAGCTGGTGCATTTCTGAAATGCTCCACTCTGGACCCCGTTTTCGAAACACATCATTTTCACTCCGTTGTCGTGTAAACGGAAGGCCGAAACGCATCGAAACGACGCCGTTTTCATTTTGAAACGGTGTCGTGTAAACGGGGCCTGAGGCTGCAGCCTCTCAGGGGGCTGAGCTGAAGCTTGACAGGACAGCTTGTGATTTAGATCCACAAGCTAAGATGTTATTGTAACAGCTGAAAGTATCAGCCACCAAGGCCAGGGATCGACATCAACCAACCCAAGACTGGCGAGGAACTGGCTAGGGTGCTGGATTCCTGCTGCAGTGATGAAACTTGGGTGTTGGGCAAGACTGAACAGTGTCACAGACGAGTTTACTGAAAGAAAAGGGGTCTTAAGAGTACAGGAGGGCAGGAAAACTGAAACTCTGGAAATGAACTATAAAGAATGACTATAATTACAATTTATGAAAAAGGACAGAAGTAAAAGAGAAGAAAATCACAGAAAACAAAGCAGGAGATATAAGCTAGAATACCAAACTGAACATAACAAGAATGAAGAACTAAATAGAAAATATAATAATGAACAGAACTAAAGTATCAAACTCAAAATGCTGGGTCAGAGACAAAGGACAATGATAACTTTGTCCAATCAGCTGGTCAGGAAGGAGATGCACAGAGGAAACACCAGCAATAAAACAGAATGTAGCACACATTAGGTTTTCTCCCAAATATCTGATTGAAAAACAGCTGCAGAATTAATTTGGAAATAAACTGAATGGTTTGTACAGTAAATTAGTTACAGAGCTGCAGTAAATCCTCCTCTGAGCAGGAATATTTGCTGTTTATCTACATAAAAATATCCAGACATGAAGATCAGTGTCCATTTGTTCAACAGAGGTGGAGAGGACAAAGTTAGTGAGACCCACAGACACACAATAGAGCTCTGATTCAGAAGTGATGCTCTGTGGTGACATCATCATACTCATCATCCATATCCCATCCCTGCTCAGGCTGAGTGGGTGGGATTGTGGCACAAAGGTCATTTCCTGTAAAAATAATATGTAGAGTATGTATCAGCTTTTTCCTCATGAAGATTTCAGACAGAGAGAGGAGTTCATCATCGGCATATTGATTGATCAGTGAAAGATTCTGAGTGTTACCTGAGGCTCTGTGTCGATATAAAGACACCATCAGGAGAGTGGAGATGAAATATGGAGAGAACACCACCAGATGGATGAGCAGTCTGATCACAAGTTGGAGGATGGAGGAATCAGGAGGCAAAGATGAGGTGGTGGACAGAGCAGTGGTGCTAGGTGGTGCTGTGGTTGTAGGTCTACCTGCAGAGAGAATCCCACCTGTTCAGGTGAATATATGTCTAACCCAGGTTGTTTTTTGCCATTGTATAGGTCTTTCCTGTGAATGTATCATTGCTCAATAACTTTTGTTTTTTCCCATGTTCCATGAATGCACCGTTTTCATTGCCACGGTTCCTCTTGTCTACGAGGGAGAAAACATTTTTTCTCACGGTCGGGAGAGCAGAACGGCTGTGAAACTTAGAGATTCGATAAATTTAGTCTGTAACTGTAAGCACGGAAACCATATAGTTGGTACAGTGATGTGTAAATGCCACAAAGGGGGGATTAAGCTATGAAGAATTTCCTGGTAAGTCAGTACATTTATTTGCAACATTCATTTCGTGTTTTTTTTCTGTGTGAACATGGTGCAGATTGGAGTTCGTTTTAGTTTAAAAGAGAAAAACCAGCCAGGATATGTTTTTGTGTGAAATGTGGAAACTATGAGCTGCTAATGAGTTGTGAGCTTTGTTAGCCCTGTGGAATGTAAGCTAGCGCAGCCACATGGTTGTAACTTTTTTCCCGGGTATCACTGTGAGCCGGATATGAGCTCAACAGGTGCCTAGCTTCCATGGGTGATTTGATTGTGCTCTGGATTTCTATTGTTTCTGTTGTTGCTGTTATTACTATTTTTTTGACAAAATTATTTTGTTAACTGACTAGTAACAATATAGAAAGGACATTTTCTAAGAGATGGTTCATTTACTGAATTATTTTATTTAAGGAATCAAGAGTTGCTTGCATGTTGTATGCAGGCTCTTTTTTTTCTTTTTTTTTTTTTTCTATAGAATCTGCTTCTAAGGACTGAGCTGGGACGCCTGAGGACTGGATGCTGGAGATCTCTACCCAGGATGTCCCATACCAAGGCCACCTGTTCCCAGGAGGGTGGTAGGACCTGAAAGGATTTTCGTTTTTTCCCCTTCCTCAGAGGATTTGTTAATTCTCCCTTGTTTACCTGAGATCTCAGAAATTTTATTTGCTACTTTTCTTTGGGTCAAGACTGATTCCATAAATAACTGATGCATCAAAAAAAAAAAAAAAAATTAGGAGTAACTGAACTCTAGTCTAAACACTTTGACACAAGTGAACTTTAAGCATATAAACTGGTATGGACAGTCTGTTTAGAGGACATTATAGGATGCTATTGAGCTCAATGAGTGTGAAAAAACTGAAAGAATTGAATTATTGTTAGTTGTTCTAATAATACAGTGTTTTCTTATGTAGGAACATTGAATGTGTTTATTGTGTTTATTGTGTGAAAACATAATAAAAATAATAAACAGAACTAAAGCATCTAAGTTAATGAGCTGCAGTGGTACACTGGAAAAAAAGGATCTGTATCCAGAACGATATGTGGCAGATCCATAAAGTTGGATCTGCCACATATCCATAATGTTTCTAGACAGACTATGGAAAGAGCTGATCTGTCATGGGTGTTTCAATAGATATTATGCGGATATTAAATGGATGTTAATTCAGTGTTTGGATTTTTCAGGGTCCAATCTTGTCCATTTCTGGAGAAATTTCAAAAATGTATCCATCAAAGATACAGTGCGCATTCTTCAGGATATTGTCCCTATCTGTGATGAATAGAGAGGTAACATACCTCGGATAGTACTGTATTTTAGGGCTTTTATTCCAATGGTATCAAGATATCATCAGTGATGGATGAGTGAGCAGGATTGAGGGACAACGGTTATTTCCTGTAAAAAATAATATTAAGAACTGTAACAGCTCTTAACTCGTGAAAAGTTGAGACAGAGAGAAGAGTTAATCGTCAGCGTATTGATTGATCAGAAAGCTACCTGTGGCTCTGTGTCGATATAAAGACAGTCTAAGGAAAGTGGAGATGAAATATGGACAGAACACAACCAGGTGAAAGAGAAGTCTGATCACAAGGTGAAGGGATGAGGAGTCAGTGAGAAGAGGAAGGGTGGTGGGTGAGGCGTAGTTGTACGCTTATCTGCAGAGAGAATCCCACCTGTTCAGGTGAATGTGTGGATCACAGAAGTAGATCAGAGTGAAGCTCCTCACCTGTGACAGTGATCCAGCTGGATGGAGACTCTCCATGACCGCTGATGTCACACTTGTAGAGGCCTTCATCAGACCTGTTAACATGCTGGATGGTCATGTGACCTGTAGGCTGCTTCCTGATGAGGGAGCCATCTTTATAGAAAGCAGCTGGGAGGTTGGAGGGAGTGGTCTTTGTTTGACAGAGCAGAGTGACGTCATCTCCCTCCATCACAGGGAGGACAGGACTCTGCAGGATCACTGATCCACCTCAACACAGAGACAAACTACAGCATTTCATCCATTTACACACAGCTTCATCAACACTAACTCCACACACTCAGCTTACCAGAGACTGTGAGCTTAACCATGTTACTGATGGCACCCTCTCTGGACTCACACCAGTAAACTCCACTGTCCAATGGGAAAACAGTGATGTTACAGGAAGAACCAGCTGCTTCTCCCCACCCATCTCCACACTGAGTCCTCTGTTCTTTGCTTGTGTTTCTCCTCAGAGTCCATCCAGCAGAGCTGTCGTCCTCCTCACAGCTCAGAGACACAAGTCTCCTTTAAAGAACTGAGAGCTGCTGGGACTCACAGTCAGACGAGCTGTCAAGAAGAGGAGAGGACATATAGATTATGTACATTTTTTAATAAGTGCACACATGTCACATCCACTGAACTGCTCACATCAGCTACTCGTGCTGATTGTTGAATGTTCATTGAAGGAGCCAGGTGAGTTTAAAGTGTTACAGGAGAAGGTTACTGACCTTGGTTTGTGCTGCAGCTCAGCAGTGAGATCAGAACTAAAGAGAAATTAAACTCAGGTCAGAGTTTCACATTCAACAAGACAGCAGAGCCATGAAAACACAGAGTGAACTTACAGAGCAGACAGAGCAGAGACGATTCCTCCATCCTGCTGCTCACTGACATCACACCAACACTGAGACCAGCTCACAGCAATAAAACCCTCCTCTTCCTCTTCCTCGTCTATGATTGAGTGTCAGTGTTGTGGTTTCCTGTTCAGTGATCATCAGGATAAAAAACATTGTTTTATGTGTTTCAGTAAAGCAGCAACATAATGTTTTCAATGTTAAAATGAAAGAAGAACAGGAAGAAAAGATGAACAGCAAAAAAAAAAAAACAAAAATCTACAACTGAAGGAAGAACCTGAAGGCAACAAGCTCGATGTGGTTTTGTGCTTCTCTGTGTCAGCCACTCACATGTAGTCAGAAAGAGACTAAATAAACTGTGTGGCTGCACAGCATCAGAGTCCACGTCACACTGTGGTTAAAGTTTGTAAAGGTGTGAAGCAGAGAGAGCTGCACACACTGAGCTGTGTTAAAATACTGCATGTGGAGCCGGCCATGATCCCCATAATGTTCAGAGGAAACTGTGTGATGTGGATCTCTGAATATCTGAAATACAAATGTTCATAAATCAGATTCCTGCTCACAGAGACTCAGAGCTGATAGGAAACATGGACACTGACCTGCTTTAACTCTGATACTGAGTCTCAGAAATAGCTGCAGGTGTTTCCTGATTCTCTCAGCTTCATTATGACTGTGTTCATTTCAGCTGATGAAACATTCAGGGTCTCCACACTTAAACTTGTGAGATAATGAAAAAAAGAGTTGGACAAAAATTTGAGGAATAAATGAGGCTGCAGCTGCTCAGAGACACAGAAACACACAATGATCCACGTGTCAGCTTTCAGAGCTTTCAGCTGTTTATTTATTGCAGGTCATAAATGAAGACTTTCTCTCTGTCGGTGCTGCTCTTATGTAAAAATACTTCTAAATATTACAAACACATTCAGTTCTTGTAACATATTCTTGCTCTGCTCTCAGCTGTGATGATGGAGCTTCATGTTCTGAACCTGCTTCATATTTACAGTATTGATTTTCCTCCTGTGTCAAAGGTCAGAGTGAAAACCATCATGTGATGCTGGGGAAACTGAACTGCCTTTGCTGCCACCTGCTGGATACACTTATACAACACTTTGATCCAAAGTCTGTGCAGAGTGACTGACTGGATCAGTTCAGATGCTGCAGGAGGTGTAAGTGAGGAGGTTTGAGGAGCAGCTCATTGGAACACAAATTAAATCAATTTGGATGTTTGTGACAGCAGACTTTTGTTTCCTTTGCACTGATCAAAGAGTGAAAATATAGTTTCTGTGTTTCTTTAGCTTAAAGTAAACTTGAAAAAGACGGCATCAGATGGCATCAGCTCCAGGCTCCTGAGGTGCTGCGCAGATCAGCTGTGTGGCATCATGGGATACATGTTCAACCTGAGCTTGAAGCTGGGGAAAGTACCACAACTGTGGAAGACCTCCTGTGTGGTACCGGTACCAAAGACCAAACATCCAAAGGATCTTAGCAGCTACAGGCCGGTAGCCCTGACATCGCATCTAATGAAGACCCTCGAGAGGCTGGTCCTCAACCATCTACGCCTCATGGTGTCGTCTTCGTTGGACCCGCTGCAGTTCGCCTACCGGCCTGGCATCGGGGTGGATGACGCCATCATCTACCTCCTGCACCGAGCTCGGCCCCCCCTGGAGAAGCCGGGAAGCACTGTGAGGATCATGTTCTTTGATTTCTCCAGTGCTTTTAACACCATCCAGCCAGGACTTCTGAGAGACAAGCTGGAACTGTCAGGAGTGGACCACCACATCTCCGAGTGGATACTGGACTACCTCACTGACCGCCCACAGTACGTGAGGACACAGGGCTGTGTCTCTGACAGGCTGGTCTGCAGTACGGGGGCCCCACAGGGAACTGTGCTGGCACCGTTCCTCTTCACCCTCTACACTGCAGACTTCTCCATCAACTCCCCACGCTGCCATCTGCAGAAGTTCTCTGACGACTCTGCCAAAGTTGGCCTCATCACAGGTGAGGATGACTCAGAGTACAGACAGTGGACTCAGGACTTTGTGGACTGGTGCCAGCGGAACCACCTCCTGATCAACGCCGCTAAAACCAAGGAGCTGGTGGTGGATTTCCGCAGGCGCAGACCCACCACACGGACACCGGTGAACATCCAGGGAGTGGACATTGAGATAGTGGACTCTTATAAGTACCTGGGTGTTCACCTAAACAATAAACTGGACTGGACTCATAACACTGATGCGCTCTACAGGAAGGGTCAGAGCAGACTCTACCTGCTGAGAAGGCTGAGGTCTTTTGGAGTGCAGGGGACACTCCTGAAGACCTTCTATGACTCTGTGGTGGCATCAGCCATCTTCTATGCAGCAGTATGTTGGAGCAGCAGCTTGTCTACAGCTGAGAGGAAGAGGATAGACAAGCTCATCAGGAAAGCCAGCTCTGTCCTAGGATGTCCTCTCGACTCAGTGCAGGTGGTGGGAGACAGAAGGACTCTGACCAAAATAACATCACTGATGGACAAGGTCTCCCATCCCATGCATGAAGCTGTTGCTGAGCTGGAGAGCTCCTTCAGTGACAGACTGCTGCATCCTAAATGCACAAAGGAGCGTTACCGCAGATCCTTCCTCCCAGCAGCTGTAAGACTTTATAACCATCACTGCTCCCAACAAAAACCACAATAGCCTACACAATGTAGGATAATATATAATATACTGTAAATAGTCCGGCACATCATGCACATTGTATATAGTGTTATTATTATTAGTAGTATTAAGGTTAATATTGTTTGTTGATTTTATATATATTCTTTTCTTAATAGTGTGAATTATTATATCTTTATTTATATTTATAATAACTGCGGCTGCTGTTACACCCAAATTTCCCCTCTGTGGGACAATAAAGGCTGTTTCTTCTTCTTCTTAAAAAGAAGTAAATTTGCCGCTGTGGTGTAATACACCAGTATGACCAGTAGATGGAAGCAGACTCGAAATGCAAATCAAGGTCACTTCAAGCTCCACTTTAAGCTGATTCAGGAACAGGTGAGCAGATGAGAAATGATCCACAAGTCCAGGCTGACTCACATGTTCATGTAGTTGCAGTTTAGACACCAAAACACTTCAGGACTCTGAGGTGAGTGAGAGGCAGACGGAGCATACACCTGGAAGTGTCAGTCAGAACCATCAGGTCTCCAGTGGTGATCAGCTGATCAGGAAGATGGAAAGAGGAAATGCCAAAATATCTGACCTAAAATCAGCTGCAGGTTTTATTATTTAAGTAAGCTGAATATGTTGTTCAGTACATTAGTTAGAGAGCTGCAGTGGTACACACACAGATATGATGGATATCCTCCTCTGAGCAGGAATATTTGCTGTTTATAAAAATATCCAGAGATGAACATCAGAGTCCATTTATTCAGCAGAGGTGGAGAGGACAAAGTTAGTGAGGAACAACAGAGCTCTGATTCAGAAGTGATGCTCTGTGGTGACATCAGTGATGACATCATCATACTCATCATTCAATCCCTGCTCAGGCTGAGTGAGCAGGATTGAGGGACAAAGGTCATTTCCTGTCAAATATAAAATACAGAACATGTTTCAGCTGTGAGTTCAGACTTCATCAGCATATTGATTGATCAGTAAATTATTAAAATTTTACCTGAGGCTGTTTGACAGTATAAAGACACCATGAGGAGAGTGGAAATGAAATATGGACAGAACACCACCAGGTGGAAGACCAGCCTGATCACAAGGGGGGAGACAGGGGTGGTGGGCAGTTCTGTAATTTCAGGTGTACCTGCAAAGAGAAATTCACCTGTTCAGGTGAGTTTGTGGCTAGAATAAGAGGTGAAATCAGAGGGAAGCTCCTCACTTTTGACAGTGATCCAGCTGGATGGAGACTCTCCATGACCTCTGATGTCACACTTGTAGAGGCCTTCATCAGACCTGGAAACATGCTGGATGGTCATGTGACCTGTAGGCTGCTTCCTGATGAGGGAGCCATCTTTATAGAAAGCAGCTGGGAGGTTGGAGGGAGGGGTCTTTGTTTGACAGAGCAGAGTGACGTCATCTCCCTCCATCACAGGGAGGACAGGACTCTGCAGGATCACTGATCCACCTCAACACAGAGACAAACTACAGCATTTCATCCATTTACACACAGCTTCATCAACACTAACTCCACACACTCAGCTTACCAGAGACTGTGAGGTTAACCATGTTACTGATGGCGCCCTCTCTGTACTCACACCAGTAAACTCCACTCTCCAGTGGATCAATGTAGCTGATGTTACAGGAAGAACCAGCTGGTTTCCCCCACTCATCTCCACACTGAGTCCTCTGCTTTTTGCTTGTGTTTCTCCTCAGAGTCCATCCAGCAGAGCTGTCGTCCTCCTCACAGCTCAGAGACACAAAGTCATCTTTAAAGAGCTGAGAGCTGCTGGGACTCACAGTCAGACAAGCTGTTGGAGAATTCATTTTATTCTGATTAAATCAAATTGATGAACTAAACTTAATAATCTTTCATTGTTTCAGTAACACACATCCCCAGAAGTCATTTATTACAGTAATTACATCACAGATGTCTCCAAAATTGTAATTTAATGCATAAGTGTCCCTTTATTCAATCAGAAGCTTACATTTAATAATCAAAGAATTATATTGTTATGTTGGGATACAGGAAGCATTTTAATTATCTCCATAAATGTCAAATATTCAGCAGTGATCACCTGACTTCAGCTCATCAAGATCACAGCACAAAAATCACAGAGCAGCCAAAGGGGACGAGATTCATGTTACTTTGAATCTGGTTGCACCAAAGTTCATGAATATGACAGTAAAGCACAAAGATGTCATATTTGTCTTCATTAGGATACAGATCTGTGCTAAAATGTGTTCATATAATAGCATTAAAACTAACAACATGCAGAAAAACCCTTTAATAGTTTGAATCTGTTACAGGATGAAGTTACTGACCTTGGTTTGTGCTGCAGCTCAGCAGTGAAGTCAGAACTAAAGAGAAATGAGTCTCAGGTCAGTTTAGAGTGAAGTGATCAGAGAGCAGAGCAGACAGCATCTCTGTGGTTACTGTGAGAAAATACTGAAGCACAATCAGAGCAGGAAGGAGGAAGATTGTCGATTACAAATATTACACTTCAAACATTGATGTTAGAGTCAAACATCACTAAAAACCAGCTACAGAGGGCTGTTTGCTTTTATAGATTTCATCAGCTGAATCTTCTAGAAACAGACAGAGTGAACTTACAGAGCAGCCACAGCAGAGATGTTTCCTCCATCCTGACATAAAGTCGATCCTTTCATCAGGCAGTTGGAGGAGTTTTCAGAGACGAGGACGATCTCAAACATAAAGGTTGATCTTCCTGTCAGTGACAGCAGCTCAGCTGAGAGGAAGTGAGCTGCAGGTGGTTTTGTTGCTGCTTTTCTGGCTCTGAGGTCAAAGAGCCAATAAATAAACTGTGTGGCTGCCCTACATCAAACTACACACTGAGGTGCCCTGATACCTTCACTGCACTTTGCATCAGTAATGACACAGTGACTTTAGCTCAGCTCAAACATTATAAACTGGCTTCACTGCAACTAAAACCTGCAGGAGTCTAAAACAAGAAGGAATGTTTTGCAGTCAGAGTCTCACATTAACCAAGAATGAGATCAACAAACCTCCTCCAGCTGTGGCTGGAGACTGGACATCGTAAGAAAGTTTTATTCTTTGGCTGAAATAAATCAGAAAAATAAATCATTAATATAAAGTTTAACTAGAACATGAAGTAAAGCTGACTGCCAGCAGAACCTGAAGGTAACATCAGGACCTGTGTGATGCTTTCAGTGACTCTCTGACCACCTCTGAGGGGAGTGTTTGAAATTATTTTGAAATAAATAAAATGAAATAAAAATAAAATTGACTGCATTTTTGACATTAATGATTTTCTCAGTCCTGTTGCAGATTCTGCATCTCTCTGTTTAAACCACTGACTTGTGGTCATAAAGACAATAAATAGACTCTGTGGCTGCACAGCGTCAGAGTGTGTGTTATACTCTAGTTAAAGTTTTCAGAGGTATGAAGCAGAGAGGAGCTGTAGCTGCAGGTGGAAACACAGGCAGAGTCAGAGAGACTGGCTCGGACACTCCATGACCTTAATGACCTTCTTGTTTAGCTGTTCCTTTACTGCCTCGGTCGTCGTAAGCTTTGGTCCAATGTCACGGTGGAAGGTTCATCCATGACCAGTCTTCAGTGATCTGGCTGAAGGAAGGAGGTTCTCATCCAAGATTTCATGGTACATGGCCCCGTCCATCAGCCCCTCAATGAGGTGAAGTCATCCTTTACCCTCAGCAGAAAAACAGCCCCAAAGCATAATGTTCCACCTCCATGGTTGACTGTGGGGATGGTGTTCTTTGGGTCATAAAGGCAGGTCGAGCTGATGCCAAAGAGCTGGATTTTGATTTAATCTGACCGCAGCACTTTCTCTCAATCCTTCTCTGAATCATTTAGATGTTCACTGGTAAACTTAAGATGGGCCTGTACATGTGTCTTCTTCAACAGGGGGACCCTGCAGGCACTACAAGGTTGCAGTCCATTACAGCAAAGAGTGTTACCAATTGTGTTCTTGGTGATGGTGTTTCTAACTGCCTTAAGATCCTTAACAAGCTCATCCTGTGTATTTCTCAGCTGATCCACCACCCTTTTCATGATCACCCCATGAGGCATGTCTCTTTCATCTATACAAACACACATTCATTAAAGCAGAAGTGCTTTCTATCCAACATTAACTCACACTGTCTCACTCTGATGAACAGATCAGGAGCAACTTGAGGTTCAATATTTTCCTGAGGATGTTTTGGCATGCAGACAGAAGCAGGGATCCAACCACTATTTTTTTTCAGAGTTTTGGTTGATTTTCTGCCTCGCACCATTAACAGAAAACTACCATAAAAATTAGAGACTGTTTACTTTCAAAATCATGCTGAATGTCACAGAAATGGGACAATAACACACCGATTAGTTTCTCATGAATGTTTCACAGTTCCTATGAAAGCAGCTCAGTATTAACTGCACACAGCAGCAGTTTTTCTTTCCATCATTACAGAGTTTTTACTCTCAAAGGTGTTGTTTACTTCTAGGACTGGGTGGTCCTTGTCAGGTATCCTGTAACTTCAGCTGTAACATTAATGACACCTACTGAAGATTAATTTGCTTCAGACATGGAGGATCACTTACTTCAAACTTTAACAATTAGGCATTGATGACACAAGAAAATGAGCAGCTGATGTTCATCATTTTTTGTACTGTCAGGAGCTGTTAGCCTTCCATCAGTGGAAAATGGAATCAAATATCTTACCTGTGTTCTACATTTTTGAGACATTTTATTTTTACTGAGCTTGAAGAAGTGAATAATAACTGTGAGAATATTTTGCTCTGATTCTTTTATCTGATAATAATTGTGAGCTGAAACACTGGATTCATTAAAAGATTTTTATTCCACATTTAATTATTTCTTGTTTATTTTCTCCGAAAGAACATCATCACACCCTCTGAGCTTTGTTCCAGCCACAGCAGGAGAAAAACACAGAGACACAGGAAAAAAGAAAATAAAACAGGATTTAGCTTGACTTCTGACAACAGTTGCAGGTTAAATTTAGAGATAAGTGGAATGGTATGTATGCTACATTAGTCACAGAGGTGCAGTGGTACACACACAGTGTATGATGGATCTCCTCCTCTGAGCAGGAATTCTTGTTGATACAAAAATATCCAGAGATGAACATCAGAGTCCAGTTACTGAAGTGATCTCCACAACAGAGGTGGAGAGGACAAAGTTAGTGAGATCCACAGAGACAACAGAGCTCTGTTCAGAAGTGATGCTCTGTGGTGACATCAGTGATGATGTCATCATACTCTTCATCTAATCCCTGATCAGGCTGAGTGGGGGGGATTGAGGCATGAAGGTCATTTCCTGTAAAAATGTAGGAAGTGTTTCAGCTGTTAACACATGAAGAGTTCAGGCAGAGAGAGGAGTTAATCATCAGCATATTGAGTGATCAGTGACAGGGGTGTTTCTAGGATTGTTTAAAGCGGGGTGGCACAGAGGGGCCAAGAACAAGGTGGGGAGGTGGGAGTGAGAGACACAGGAAATCACACATGTGTGTCTTCACATATAAAAACAGTGCCGAAATTTGGGCTCCTGTTCAGCTCTGTGTCCCATTTCAGATTCATTGTGTGAAAACTGGCACTGCACAAGAGTTTAAACATAATGTGTGTTAGTAAAACCTGTGATCCTGTTTAAATATCTTAGTGCACCAGTTGTATTAATAATTGTATTAAAAATATCTAAAGTAAATGCACTCATTATGTGATAAATGGACTGATTCTTATATAGCACTCAATGCATTTTATACAATATCTACATTCACACAAGTACTTTCTATATTTAAGTGCTTTCTATCTAACATTTATGCACATTCACACTCTGATGAATGCATCAGGAGCATCTTGAGGTTTGGTATCTTGCCCATTGTCACTTTGGCATGCAGACTGGAGCAGCCAGGCATCAAACCACACAGCTCTTCTTCCTGAACCACAGACACAGTATTCCTGCCACCACCCAACTAGATCCAGCTGAAGTCAGCAGCACCTCACTTGTACTATACAGCCTGTGATTAGAGCACCACCTTCCCCTCTCAAGTCACCTGACAGTTTGCCATAATCCTTTCAAAGGTCTTTTTCCTGGCCTCACCTCACTCCTCTCACAGTTTTTGCTTCAGCTACTTCCAGAGTCACACTCTTCCTGGCTTTCTGGTACCTGTCAGCTGCCTCTGGAGTCCCACAGGCTGACCAAGGACTCCATCTTCAGCTTAACAACTCCCTTAACCTTCTGTGGCCACCAGCTGGTTCAGAGATTACAACCATGATAGGCACAACAGCTCAGGCTCAGATCAAGCAGGCCATTCCTCCCATCCAGGTCACACTGTCATTGCTCAGGTGAACAATGAATTCCCACAGATGGATGATGGAGTCCACAGATGGAGCACCCACCCATAAGTGACGGCAAGATGGCTAGGTAATCTGAACTACTGTTTGGTGCACAACTGCAAATGGCAGTCAGTTCCCAATTCTGAACCTATACTCTTGTACATCAGGGAAAAACCAAGCATACAGACACTGAACTGGAGAAATGCAAGTACACCAACACCTGCCCACTAACCTCTTACCAGGGCCAACTCTAAAGTGGAACAAAGTCAAGCTCATCTTCAGGAGACTGGCTCCAGAGCCAAAGCTGTGCATTTAGCTGAACCCGACTATATCAACCTGGTATGTCTTGACCTTAAATTCTCATACATTGTTAAAAAAGTTGATCTATAATGATGCAATTATTCAGCAAAAGAGAAAACTGGAAAATGGAAAAAAGAAAATAAAAATCATATTTTGAAGAGTGGCTGTTGCCACAACATGCCCCCTGTAGAGACAACCCTGATAAGTGAATGATTCAGAGTGTTACCTGTGGGTCTGTGTTGATATAAAGACACCATGAGGAGAGTGGAGATGAAGTACGGACAGAACACCGAAAGGTGGAGGAGCAGTCTGATCACAAGGTGGAGGACACAGGAATCAAGGGGAAGAGGTGAAGTGGTTGTAGGTTTACCTGCAGAGAGAATCACACCTGTTCAGGTGAATATGTGGATGAAATAAGAGATAAAGTCAAAGTGAAGCTCCTCACCTGTGACAGTGATCCAGCTGGATGGAGACTCTCCATGACCGCTGATGTCACACTTGTAGAGGCCTTCATCAGACCTGGAAACATGCTGGATGGTCATGTGACCTGTAGGCTGCTTCCTGATGAGGGAGCCATCTTTATAGAAAGCAGCTGGGAGGTTGGAGGGAGTGGTCTTTGTTTGACAGAGCAGAGTGACGTCATCTCCCTCCATCACAGGGAGGACAGGACTCTGCAGGATCACTGATCCACCTCAACACAGAGACAAACTACAGCATTTCATCCATTTACACACAGCTTCATCAACACTAACTCCACACACTCAGCTTACCAGAGACTGTGAGATTAACCATGTTACTGATGGCACCCTCTCTGGACTCACACCAGTAAACTCCACTGTCCCCTTTGATGATGTAGCTGATGTTACAGGAGGAACCAGCTGGTTTTCCCCACCCATCTCCACACTGAGTCCTCTGTTGTTTGCTTGTGTTTCTCCTCAGAGTCCATCCAGCAGAGCTGTCGTCCTCCTCACAGCTCAGAGACACAAAGTCTCCTTTAAAGAACTGAGAGCTGCTGGGACTCACAGTCAGAGGAGCTGTGAGGGAAAGGGGAGGACGGAGAGTGCTGTGAAAAGTATTTGCCTTAATAAATGAAGCAATGACTTCAAAACTCCATTTTGTATTTACTTGGGTCGTCTTTATCTAATATTAATATTAGTTTGATGATCTGAAACATTTAAATGTGACAAACAAACAAAAAAAAAATAGAAAATCACAAAGAGAGCAAACACTTTTCTATGGCAGCAATTTCATGTCAAGTTTTTGGCAATCAGACGTCTTTTACAACCACTGATCTCCTCACATGCTCTTAGCAACAACTAACGAATGTTTCTGTCATTCAACTCACTGTCACAGAGCAGGTCTTAAAGGTATGTTTGATTAAATAAAAATAACTCATTAGACTGTCAGGAGGAGTAAGATCACACTGATATGATGAAGAAGAGTCTGTCTGCAGTTATCTGCTCCATGTTCTTCATAAATGTGTCCCACACTCTGCTGTCAGAGTGATGCAGGTTTAAAGTGTGACAGAAGAAGGTTACTGACCTTGGTTTGTGCTGCAGCTCAGCAGTGAGATCAGAACTAAAGAGAAATTAAACTCAGGTCAGAGTTTCACATTCAACAAGACAGCAGAGCCATGAAAACACAGAGTGAACTTACAGAGCAGACACAGCAGAGACGATTCCTCCATCCTGCTGCTCACTGACATCACACCAACACTGAGACCAGCTCACAGCAATAAAACCCTCGTCTTCCTCTTCCTCCTCTTCCTCTTCCTTGTCTATGATTGAGTGAAAGTGTTGTGGTTTCCCCTTAGTCCTGATCATCATGATCATAATATATTATTTCCTGTGTTTCAATAACGCAGCAACATAAAGTTTTCAATGTTAAAATGAAACATGAACATGAATTAAAGATGAAAAGCAAAAAAAAAAAAAAAATCTACAACTGACTGCAGAACCTGAGGTTAACAAGCTCGATGTGGTTTTGTGCTTCTGTGTTTCAGCCACTCACATGTGGTCAGAAAGAGACTAAATAAACTGTGTGGCTGCACAGCATCAGAGTCCACGTCACACTCTGTTTAAAGTTTGTAAAGGTGTGAAGCAGAGAGAGCTGCACACACTGAGCTGTGTTAAAATACTGCATGTGGAGCCGGCCATGATCCCCCATAATGTTCAGAGGAAACTGTGTGATGTGGATCTCTGAATATCTGAAATACAAATGTTCATAAATCAGATTCCTGCTCACAGAGACTCAGAGCTGATAGAAAACATGGACACTGACCTGCTTTAACTCTGATACTGAGTCTCAGAAATAGCTGCAGGTGTTTCCTGATTCTCTCAGCTTCATTATGACTGTGTTCATTTCAGCTGATGAAACATTCAGGGTCTCCACACTTAAACTTGTGAGATAATGAAAAAAAGAGTTGGACAAAAATTTGAGGAATAAATGAGGCTGCAGCTGCTCAGAGACACAGAACCACACAATGATCCACGTGTCAGCTTTCAGAGCTTTCAGCTGTTTATTTATTGCAGGTCATAAATGAAGACTTTCTCTCTGTCAGTGCTGCTCTTATGTAAAAATACTTCTAAATATTACAAACACATTCAGTTCTTGTAACATATTCTTGCTCTGCTCTCAGCTGTGATGATGGAGCTTCATGTTCTGAACCTGCTTCATATTTACAGTATTGATTTTCCTCCTGTGTCAAAGGTCAGAGTGAAAACCATCATGTGATGCTGGGGAAACTGAACTGCCTTTGCTGCCACCTGCTGGATACACTTATACAACACTTTGATCCAAAGTCTGTGCAGAGTGACTGACTGGATCAGTTCAGATGCTGCAGGAGGTGTAAGTGAGGAGGTTTGAGGAGCAGTTCATTGGAACACAAATTAAATCAATTTGAATGTTTGTGACAGCAGACTTTTGTTTTCTTTGCACTGATCAAAGAGTGAAAATAAAGTTTCTGTGTTTCTTTAGCTTAAAGTAAACTTGAAAAAGAAGTAAATTTGCCGCTGTGGTGTAATACAGCAGTATGACCAGTAGATGGAAGCAGACTCGAAATGCAAATCAAGGTCACTTCAAGCTCCACTTTCTGCTGATTCAGGAACAGGTGAGGAGATGAGAAATGATCCACAAGTCCAGGCTGACTCACATGTTCATGTAGTTGCAGTTTAGACACCAAAACACTTCAGGACTCTGAGGTGAGTGAGAGGCAGACGGAGCATACACCTGGAAGTGTCAGTCAGAACCATCAGGAGTCCAGTGGTGATCAGCTGATCAGGAAATGGAAAGAGGAAATGCCAAAATATCTGACCTAAAATCAGCTGCAGGTTTCATTTTGAAATAAGCTGAATATGTTGTTCAGTACATTAGTTAGAGAGCTGCAGTGGTACACACACAGATATGATGGATATCCTCCTCTGAGCAGGAATATTTGCTGTTTATAAAAATATCCAGAGATGAACATCAGAGTCCATTTATTCAGCAGAGGTGGAGAGGACAAAGTTAGTGAGGAACAACAGAGCTCTGATTCAGAAGTGATGCTCTGTGGTGACATCAGTGATGACATCATCATACTCATCATTCAATCCCTGCTCAGGCTGAGTGAGCAGGATTGAGGGACAAAGGTCATTTCCTGTAAAATATAAAATACAGAACATGTTTCAGCTGTGAGTTCAGACTTCATCAGCATATTGATTGATCAGTAAATTATTAAATTTTACCTGAGGCTGTTTGACAGTATAAAGACACCATGATGAGAGTGGAAATGAAGTATGGACAAAACACCACCAGGTGGAAGACCAGCCTGATCACAAGGGGGGAGACAGAGGTGGTGGGCAGTTCTGTAATTTCAGGTGTACCTGCAGAGAGAATCCCACCTGTTCAGGTGAAGTTGTGGATGAAATAAGAGGTGAAATCAGAGTGAAGCTCCTCACCTTTGACGGTGATCCAGCTGGACGGAGACTCTCCATGACCGCTGATGTCACACTTGTAGAGGCCTTCATCAGACCTGGAAACATGCTGGATGGTCATGTGACCTGTAGGCTGCTTCCTGATGAGGGAGCCATCTTTATAGAAAGCAGCTGGGAGGTTGGAGGGAGTGGTCTTTGTTTGACAGAGCAGAGTGACGTCATCTCCCTCCATCACAGGGAGGACAGGACTCTGCAGGATCACTGATCCACCTCAACACAGAGACAAACTACAGCATTTCATCCATTTACACACAGCTTCATCAACACTAACTCCACACACTCAGCTTACCAGAGACTGTGAGGTTAACCATGTTACTGATGGCACCCTCTCTGGACTCACACCAGTAAACTCCACTGTCCCGTTTGATAATGTAGCTGATGGTACAGGAAGAATTACCTGATCTTCCCCACCCATCTCCACACTGAGTCCTCTGCTTTTTGCTTGTGTTTCTCCTCAGAGTCCATCCAGCAGAGCTGTCGTCCTCCTCACAGCTCAGAGACACAAAGTCTCCTTTAAAGAACTGAGAGCTGCTGGGAGTCACAGTCAGACGAGCTGTGGAAAATACAGTTTATTCTGATTAAATCAAATTAATGAACTAAATTCAATAATTTTTCATTGTTTCAGTGACACACATCCCCAGAAGTCATTTATGTCAGTAATTACATCACAGATGTCTCTAAAATTGTAATTTAATGCATAAGTGTCCCTGTATTCAATCAGAAGCTTACATTTAATAATCAAAGAATTATATTGATATTGATAGAATTATATTTATCTCCATGAACATCAAATGTTCAGCAGTGATCACCTGACTTCAGCTCATCAAGATCACAGCACAAAAATCACAGAGCAGCCAAAGGGGACGAGATTCATGTTACTTTGAATCTGGTTGCACCAAAGTTCATGAATATGATAGTAAAGCACAAAGATGTCATATTTGTCCTCATTAGGATACAGATCTGTGCTAAAATGTTTTCATATAATAACACAAAACTAACAACATGCAGAAAAACCCTGTAACAGTTTGAATCTGTTACAGGATGAAGTTACTGACCTTGGTTTGTGCTGCAGCTCAGCAGTGAAGTCAGAACTAAAGAGAAATGAGTCTCAGGTCAGTTTAGAGTGAAGTGATCAGAGAGCAGAGCAGACAGCATCTCTGTGGTTACTGTGAGAAAATACTGAAGCACAATCAGAGCAGGAAGGAGGAAGATTGTTGATTACAAATATTACACTTCAAACATTGATGTTAGAGTCAAACATCACTAAAAACCAGCTGTTTAAGGACTGTTGTTGTTTGCTTTTATAGATTTCATCAGCTGAATCTTCTAGAAACAGACACAGAGTGAACTTACAGAGCAGCCACAGCAGAGATGTTTCCTCCATCCTGATGTAAAGTTGATCCTTTTCATCAGGAAGTTGGAGGAGTTTTCAGAGACGAGGACGATCTCAAACATAAAGGTTGATCTTCCTGTCAGTGACAGCAGCTCAGCTGAGAGGAAGTGAGCTGCAGGTGGTTTTGTTGTTCCTTTTCTGGCTCTGAGGTCAGAGAGACAGTAAATAAACTGTGTGGCTGCCCAACATCAAACTACACACTGAGGTGACCTGATACCTTCACTGCACATCCTTATGAGTCATTCCAGCTACTTTTATACAAGGAAGTCCAATAAAAGCTCAGATATTGCGGATGGAGGTCTGAAAAAACAACAAGGTCCGCACGATCTCAGATCTAAAGTTTGTGTCTCCTCCTCGAGATCCTTCAGACGTCACTGAGCTCAGCAGCAGTTTCACAGCCAGTAAAAACCTCTTTATTCCTCTTTCTGCACCGTCACACGTCAGAGGGTCACTCAGCACAACCCACAAACCCAATACTTTAGTAACATGTTTTCATTCAGTGCCTTTGAATGGTGAATAAGGATATCTTATTACAGAGATATGATTTCTTATACATATAAGTTTGATTTTAAAACATATGGCATCATTTAAAGTGTCAGGAGATCAGCTTTAGTGATAGGATTGAAAGAGTCTGCTGCTCCATGTTCTTCATAAATGTGTCCCTGTCATGATCCAGTGTGCTTCATGTTTCTTCTGTGAGTCCTGCTTGTAGGTTGGCTCACAGTCAGTTTGTCACAGTCTTCTGTTGTAGTCATTTGTTGACATGTGAACAGGTGTTCAGGTGTCTGCAGTGACGTGCAGGCAGGTGAGACAGTGCCTCCCTGTCATCATGACAAGTAAAATACTAACAATGATCAGAAAATACATTTGACCTCTTTACTGTGCTATGAAACTGTTTTATGAATGATTTCAACACTTTAATGGTCAAAATCTCAGAATTTACTCATCGCCTGTTCAAACACATGGAAGAATTGCAGGGTGAGGCAGTGCACTGCTGTGGCTCACCTCTGGGGGCGCTGTGTCACATACAATAAATGAGGCAGGCAGTTGGCGCATGCCCATTGCTGTCTCTCTTTATATCACTAATATACATGTTTGATTCCACATGTGCTGCACATGCTGATGTTCCACAGTCTGTCTAATACACTGAATGAATGTGTTTGACATGTTTATTCTTTGTGATCGGTCATAAATGCACAGTGAAAATAACGGTGAAAACTGTGCCGCACAGATAGGGGGCAGCTCCTTTTTGCAAATAAAATAAAATGATTATTGAAAACATTGATTTTATCAGTCCTGTTGCAGGTTGATAGAAACAAACTTTTTCTTCCTGTAACTGACTGCAGGTCAGCTGTGAGGCAGAGGGCTTCAGTTGGTTTGGTGCTTGTCTCTGTTCAGACCACTGACATGTGGTCAAAAAGATGGTAAATAAACTGCATCAGAACGCACGTCACAGTTACTTGTTACAGCTCTAATCTTACTGGAATCCAGGTGAACTAGTCTCAGAAAAACCAGAGCCCACATGTAGACTGCAGAGAGACCAGAAACAGGAGCTGCTTTAACCCTGAGCGCAGAGACAGAAACAGATGTACTGTGTGGACGTTTCACTCCAGACATGGAGACATGTCGGGTTTTGTCTACAGCCTGTCTTATCAGACATGTAGATGTTTGAGTCTTATCATCTTATCTGTTTCAGTCATGATAAACAAGCATCCAGCTGCTCACAGAGACACACAACAACTGAAGCTCAGAGGTTCATGTCTCAGCTCCACTGATGACGGTTTGACTCAGGATAAACAAACTGATCCTGGAACAGAAACTTCAGAGTTTAACCTTAGGCTCAGAGTTTGTTAAACCTGCTTTCTGGAACAGGATGTGGAAGCAGAAAAGCAGCTTTTAGAGAGCAGAGCAGTGTCTTTACTGTCATTTTGAAGTTTTATAAGAAGTATTATACTTTTATATCTCAAAGTGACAGCGATGTTACTGCGGTCACTTTGACCACATAATAAAGACCATAGCACACGTGGAAGTGTGCTTTGCAGTGTTTGACGGAAGAGTCTGCGTCAGGGTTTGGGGTGGCTGTAGCACAGAAGATAGAGCCAGTCGCCTACTAATTGGAGGGCTGGTGGTTCAATCCCTGGCTGCTCCAGTCTGCATGCAAAAGTATCCTTGGGCATGAAACGGAACCCTAAGTTGCTCACTGATGCAACCGGCACAGTGTGTTTAAAGGATGTTACTCTGAAGTAACTCCTTACAAACTTTTCTTTAACTGTGAACAATCAGAGCTCATTCTGTCTGTAGTTCAGACACTCAGAGCTCCATTAAAGCTGTTAAAGCAGTGGGGACTGAACAAACCTGGGAATGTCTGAATCAGGTACAGCTGTGATCTTTTTAAAAAAAGAAATAAATGATCTTTTTTAAAAAAAATAAATAAATGTATATATGGGAAACCCTGAAATTGTAAAGTTATGGTCATGGTTCACTGTGTGCTTGTTTCCTGCAGGTATGCAGAGCATTTTCTATCTATGTTCTTTGTAAGTCAACATGGGTGAATTCAGCTCAAGCCCAGACAGGCCTGTTCATAAAAACTGCAGTAAACCTAAGTCACATGACTTACAAGAAAACACCTGCTGGTGATCTTTATGCTTTACTTGTAGTCCTGCCTCATTCACTCTGCTGCTGCTCTCTGGCCCCCTCGACACCTGTCTCCAGGTTCCTCTGCACAGGCTAAAAGTCTCAGAACAGTCTCAGAAAATAAAGAAATGCCTTTTAGGTGAACTAAAATATAATGTTAATACAGTCACCAACGCTGGCATTTCGATCTGATGGCTTTAGAGGAAAACTCTGACAGTGTTGATGAATGTGAGCATCAAGAATAGCTGCAGTCTGGGGTCTGGGGCCCCGGCACTGGGGCCGCGCCGGCTCCCGGTGGGCCCCCCCTGGCGCGGGGGGGGCCTCTGCTGTCCCGGCCGCGCCGCCGGGTGGGGTGGGTTGGCCTGACGTCGGGATGTCCGGTCTACGCTTTTGGGGCCCTGGGGTGCCTGCATTGCAGGGGGGTGGGGTGGGGGATGGGGCCGCGGTGGGGTGGTTGGGGGGGACTGGGCACTGCATTTCCATGCCCAGGCCAGTATGTCCTGTCGCCTGTTTGTGTCTATTGTTGAGTGAATGGGCATCTAGGGGGAGCGGGCCGCCCTCTGCAGTGGGGGCGAGGGCGCCAACCTCGGGTGCTGCAGTGCTCCGGGATGCTGTCACCGCGGCCCCGGGCTCACCTCCCCCTGCCCTGTGCTGGGGTGTGGGAGGCCGGGGTGCCTATTGAGCCAGCGGCTCTCTTCTTCCAGGATTCTTCCTCTTGGTGGGCTGCTGGTGGCCTGGGGTTCTGGGGGCTTTCCGTACCTGCCTCTGGCTTCTGATGGGTGGAGCTGCAGCGTTTTGCCCTCATTGGAAAGTACGTTCCATGACACAGACACAAACATGACACAGACACAAACGCCCACTCAATCACAACTCAACAAAATTGTTGGTGTGCGTAACATGCTTTGTTAGTTTTGTTTTTCACACACAAATTTATTTTTGCAAGTATTGATAGTATTTTTTTATATGTTAAAGTGATGAAGTATCTGATTAATAGACTTGTGCTCTTTCCCCTTTTTTTTTTGCTCCCTTTCTCTCTCCCTTTTTCTTCTCTTTATTTTCCTCTTCTTCAGCCTGTCAGCTCTGGCTGTTACATAGTATGTGGAAAAATAACTCAGATAAATAAAATAAAGGGTTAAAACATCAACAAGAAGAGCCTATTGAGAACCTATAGAGCTCATCTTGAAATAGCAAATATGTTTGGCACAACAACGCATTCAGATCACAGTTCTGCTTGCAAGATCTACCAGACATGACAGGCTTTAAAAAAAAAAAAAAAAAGAATAGCTGCAGTCCAACCATTTCACATTTAAGGATGACAGACTGAGCTATCCATGCTCCATCCATGCAGGAGACCGTCACATAAACCTGGAAAACATTACCAACAAGTTCTAGAGATGTCCTCAAGAGAAGCTTTAAGCTAAGGTTCAAAGAAGGAACTTTATCATTTCAACTAACGTACTTGTGAAATGTTCTTCTATAACTTCCAAATTATAACTCTACATTCCCACAATGTTACATAATAACAGTGAATAAATGAATCTTAACTGTGAAACCCTGTAGGAGTGGTTAGTAAAATTTATAACCCGAACAACGTTCTCTAAACATCTGCAGAATGTTGCAAGTAAAACATTTAGTCTCAGGGAACCTTTGAAGCTGTAAGTTTACTCACTTATAAAGAAATGAACAGTCTCTCATTTTTATGGTAGTTTATCTGTGCCAATTTTGAGCAAACGTAAATAAACCCATTAATAAATAAATAAATGTGGACAGTGAATTTCTTTTAAATGTTTAATGGCATAAAATCAAACATGATATTATGAGTAACAAACTGCAATCATCACAGATATTTCTGACCACTCTCTGCACCACTTACTGAACAGTCAGTGGTGCACTTTGTCTAACCACATGCTGTCACCCTCTGTGACACAATGTATACAGAGATTATATGGAGCTGCATTATCAGTCACTAAAGGTCTTGTATTTATGTTTTTTTTAATCATTATATGGAACATTAAACAATTTTAAAAATGTCATTATTAACATTTGTGCTAAAAAAGAACATGAAGTCTGTATTATTGCATTATCTTCAAACAAAATGTATAAAATGCAAAGCATGTGATATTAGTGCAGCGCAGGAGCAACAGTGGCTTCATAACATGCTTCATTTTGGCTTTGCTCCTCACTGACCTGAAACACATTCACACAAAGATGTTTAATGATGTCATCGTGAGCTAAAACCTGAAATCCTTTTTAAGCAGTTTCATCTCTAACCGCTCTATGATATTCAAAACATATACTGCACCATTTCCAGTGTCTTCCATTTGTATTACTGATCCATAGACAGCAGCATCACCTAAATTAATGAATACATATGAAATCCAGCAACATTGTAAATATTTTAGACTTTAGACATTGGAATTAATAAATATCACATTTTCAAACAGAAGTGCAAAGAAAATATTTTAAAGCTTAGAGATTTTGATTAATGTTGTATAAATAAAAATCAGGACAATGCAATATTTTTATACACTGAGTATATTTAAATACTGACCAGGATGAAGACGACTGTAGTCATGACTTTCATTCTGGCTGACACGTGAGATGAAGAGCTTTCAGGTCCCAGAGCAGCTAGTGTGATAACGCACATTAACAGTATTAATAGACTTCATTTTGAGGCATTTTTCAAAATACAAGTTCATAAACATTCTCCAAAGAACAGACCAAGATTTCCTCAGTGCTCAAAACCCACAAAAATCGATATCTGCAGCATGTATTTGCTAATATAATACATGACGACTGCATTCCTTCTCAAATATCAAGATGTTTAAATGCTACTCACGTTTAACTGACACCCAACGAGATGGTGACTCTCTCCCGGAGTACAGACACTTGTAGAAGCCTTCGTCAGACTTTGACACTGCCAAGATGTTCAGTTCCTCTCGGGTATCATTTTGGACAAGTTTGTCATTGTGATAAAAAACAACGTTGGGAAGTATTTTTTTTCTTCTCAAATTGCAGCGAATACTAACAAAAGTTCCTTCATTCACAGGATCAATGGGACTCAGCAGGATAGGACCAGAATAATAATCTGAAAAACAGTCAGATGATATTGTTTCAACAAGATCAGCTGATGTGGACTTTTAGAAAAGGAATGTATTCAATCTGCCATAGAGTGAGAATCACTCTATGGCAGATCACCAGTCTATCTTAGTTGAAAAAGCAATTTATAATTGGAGGAAACACACCAGTGTAATCAAATCGGTGTGTGGCAGCCTCCTTGGGAAATAACGAACACCATCAGAGACAGGAGAAATATGTGACCGTTAGTCAGTTTTTCCTTTTCCTCCGTGTCGGGACCTGGACAAACTATCAGACCAGGAGAAACCAGGAGAAAAAGAGGCTGCACAACAGACCTAAGAAAAAGCCATATGTGTGCTCTCCTGAAATATAGCATATTCAGTAAATTCCTGGAGGGAGCTGCTAAAACTGTCTGAATGGACGCGAGGGAATGAAGAAAGTGAAAAAACAGGGACAAATATGTTTGCAGCCAAAAAACTGAGCACAAAGATGACGACCAAAAGAAGTCCCAGCTGGCACCGCTTATAAAACACCAGCACACAACCGTAAGGTAATGAACACACAATCCAGCTACACAAGCAGAAATGCGACATGAGGCCACATATCAGCATCTAACCAAGCTAGCTCCAAAACAGAAGCTGCTGTTAATCTGCTGCACTGACGCTGAACTTTATTGTAGAGTTTATTGTAGAAGTTATTGAGTTTGGGAGTTCATGTTTTTCTTTGTTTCTGTTGATGTTCATGTGTGTCCTTAATATTACACACATTTAGCGCGTAGTGCTGCTGTCTGTGAACAGTTGGTTGTAGAATAAATTCCTTTTAAGAGGATCTTTTGTTGAGCTTTTATTACACAAGAGTCACTCTTGTACCTTGAATCTTGCACCTGACAAAGTATGAAAAACTAAAACTGATACTGAAACTAACGAAACTAAACTAAAACTAAGCAATAAACCAAAAATAAAAATTAATAAAAATGAGCGAAACCACTCTGAAAACTAATTAAAACTAACTGAATTAAAGAAAAAAAAGTTAAAACGAACTAAAACTAAACGATAATGTAAAATCCAAAACTATTATAACCCTGGTCAGCACTTATTGACTTATTCTCAATATAACACATTTGAAAGGAAAACTGAGTGCATTGTCAGGGCAGTGTTAATTTTGACAGCAAATTCTGATTTAGTTTTAGTCATAATTTAGTCCTCTGAATAGTTTTAGTTTTAGTTGACAAATTATCATAAGAATATAGTCGACTAAATCTACAGTAGATTTAGTCGACTAAAATATAAAGGGTGTAAAAATGTAAATGCTTTTTCTTCAGTTCCCTTGAATTAGTCATTATACACACTTACACAAAATTAAACATTATTTAAAAGTTATGGAATCTTATTAATAATATTAACATTAGCGTTTCACCTGCTTACCACACACCTGATCATTAACACCACCTTACTGAGATAATACGAGCGTTTTACAGCAGGACGCTCTGAAAGGTACAGGGCAGTGTTCAGGACTAAGATTAGGAAAGGCTAATCCACCGCGGTGTGGAGATTTTCTCTAAACACAAACACAAACTGTGAAAAACACTTTACCCTGCATGACATTAAAATGCTGACATTTACATGGAGATCTGGGTGACTGGTTTGCAGATGTCGTTTAAGATTTGTCGGGTTTTTACCCGAGATAGTCGCCCCACATGGTTTACACATCGTTTTCTTTGTCACAACGTCAAAGGACAAATGTGTCCATACATCGGCTCTTCTCTTTCTCCCTGCTGACATTGGTTACATAACTTAGTTCTATCGGCAGTAAAGAAAACTCACAGGCTAGTTTGGTCTTCCTGGTTTTAGAGCAAATTTGTGTATCTGTGCGTTTGATTGGATGGTTTCCTAACTTGTCCCGCCCCGTCACAAAATTAAATCAAGCAAGCATTTTTGTCTCGTTTTCATTCGTTGACGAAAATGTCAATTAATTTCGTTATCATTTTTATCCTTTTAGGTAGTTTTTATTTAGTCATTGTCTTGTTATCGTCATGAAAAAAAGGGTAGTTGATGAAAACTGACGAGAATATTTTGAAATTAACACTGGTCCAGGGAGACAGCAGTAACTGTGGATTAAAACTTGTTGGAAAAAACACCACAAATCTTAAGCGGCACCTGAAAGCTCACCACCCTGATATTTTGCACTAGTTAAAGATAGCCCACTGTTGTATGGTGTCTGTTTTTATATATAATATCCAACTTAATTGCCCTGGCAGACAAGGCCAAGTTAAGCATGTGTTCCTCATCCCTTGGACATATGTATGTTCATTGCACTTTAGCAAATTCTGAGAAATAAATCCCCAATTGCCAAAGTGAGAATGTTTTTGTTTGCTGCATTTTTGGAGTAAGTGATTCCACAGTTAACACCAATTATTAAAAATAATTTGTAAAGACTAATACTTTCTTCTTTTTCCCCACTAAAACTTGACTAAAACTATCACATTTAGAAATGACTAACACTGACTAAATCTAAGAAGCATTTAAGTCCAAAAGACTAAAACTAAAACTAAAATGGTTGCCAAAAACAACAATGCTCTTCACTGCACTGGACAGCAGACACTACATTGGTGATCTTGTGTTTGGGGGGTTTGTCCTTGGGATGAACCAGTTTTTGTCTTAGGGTGTGACTTGGTTTGAGACACACTGGGATGTCATGCTTGGAGAAAATTCTTCTGAGTTTCTCTGACAAGCTGCCACATAAGGGATGACAATGTTCTCCCTCTTGTTATTCTCTGTAGTTTGTGTTTGATCTTCATTCCTGTGCATCTTGGCTGATTTGATGAAAGTTCAGTTGGGATAACCATGTTTTGAGGTTTTTCCTGTGTGTGTTCCTTTTGTTTCCCTTCTGCCTTAGAGGGAACACTTTCTGCCTGGTGCTGTAGGGTCCTGATCACCCCAAGTTTGTGTTCCAGAGGGTGGTGGGAGTCAAAAGTCGCTTTTCCACCAACAGGGTTCCGGTGCCAGTATTTGAACCATTAGGCAGTTTTTCCACCACGAACGCACTCGGTGCTCGGCAGAAAAATGGGTTCAACTTGGGCCCCGCAAGCTAGCTGGTCTGGAACCAAGGACGCGTGATGAAAGCGGCAGGAGGGCGTGACTTTGCCATCTCAACAACAAGTTTTCTACCATATTACATGTGTATTACATCAGAAAAGTTAAGTGATTTTCACGGCTGTGAATTAGGTTGGGCTCTAAGGCTGAACTTGCTGCTTTGTATCAGTTCATATCACAGATAAAAGGACACAAAGTGCGTACTTGTCATCTTGCTTGTATTTTCTGTCTGTGTTTCCCTCTGTGCTGCACACACATGCTGCAGTAGTTTGGTTTGGACCTAAAACTTATTTGGAGCACAAAAAAGGGGAGCGTGTTCTCCCACGTTTGTGCGCTTTGGCTTCCGTGTCCAGACGAGGACCCGCCCACACTCATACATAAAGGAGCAGTTTGCAAACCCGGTGGAAACGCAGGCCTGTTCCTAAGCTTTTCGCCGGTTGTTTTGGGAACAGCACGGGCACCGGCACCGGCACTGGCACCGGAATGTCGGCGGTGGAAAAGGGGTAAAAGAGGAGATACTGGTCTGTGTGTGTGGGCTTCCGGTAAACTTCAATGTTGAGGCTTCCATCTTCCTCGATAAGCACCGCACAGTCCAGGAATGGTAACTTGTTATCTCTGGTGTCCTCACTGGTAAAATGTCTTCAGTAAACAAAAAGTCCCCCTTTTTTCAAGCTCCAGAGACTACTATGACCTGGATGATTGAGAACCTACACAGACTCCTTAATGGTTTATTGCAAGCAAGCAAGCAAGCAATCAATCAATAAATCAAATATACTTATTTGGTATTGGTACTTGGGAAATTTTGGTGATTTGATTTATGAAAAAGAGTGAAATACAACCAGGAGTACTATACTGCTGAGTTGAGATGACTCAAATTTAATAACATTTCAATTTTTCGAGTTTTTCAACAAATAATACAGCACAGAGAAAAAATAAAAAGCATATTCTGCCATACCTTGTAGAGTGATGTTAACCGCATTGCTGAACTCTCCTGATATTGACTCACACCAGTACACGCCATCATCTGAATATATTGTACTTATTTTGCATATGGATTCTCCTGATCGCCACCATTTGGCACAATATGGCGTGTCTTTCTCAGGGAACTTCCTCACTTTCCAGAAAGTAGATTTTCCCTCACAAGTCAGTTTGACAGAGTCGTCATTGACTTCTTGCACTATATGAGGACTGACTGTAAGAGACGCTGCTGAACACACATCTGAGAAACAGCATGCAGTGAGAAGTCAGAGCACAGGCTAAGATAGCACAAAATGAAAATAAGCAAACAAAGCATATTACAAGCATTAACGTGAGCTTTAATACAAGGAGAAGTACTCATAACAGATAAAAACTTTTTAATCACATAGGTATGCTTCTTTTTTGATTAAATTTAATCCTTCTTGCAGGGAGCTCAAATGTATGGTCATTTAGCTGTCATGATAAACAAACAAACAAAAAAGATAATAATTATTGAAAAGAGAGAGAAACAAACTGACCTGCAGACCAGACAAAATTTGGGTTGCTGTAAACAGTGTCAAACTGTGTGCTTCTTCTTTCAGCTCTGCACACATATCCTGCTGTGCATGTTTGTCCTTTAATGATGTAAGAAGCCTGAGCAGTCATGCTGCCATCAGGTAGTAGCTCATAAGTGTAGGACTGTGATAGGCTATTATAAGGAAGAGCTTTATACCAGGAGAAGGTCCATCCTTCAGAAGGATATTCAATCTCACAATTCAGAGTTATTGAGGCTTCGGGACCCAGCCATGACGGAGACACAGTGAGGACAGGATGGGATTTAGCTGTTGAAAACAGATTAGAATTTTTTTAAAACAACATTTCTAGATGATGGGTTCACAGGTCATGGTCACTCAGCCCCCAACTTTTTGACGTGAAATTTTGGAAAAAATTAAAAAACATGGAGACAGACTGTCAAAGGTCTAGGAGCATTTGACAGAAAACAAAATAAAGTTGAATGAATATGCTTCGGAATATCATGCTTTTAAATCCTTCCTTTTCATATGTAAATCATTCACTTGTGGTCTATATAAAGTAGAACTGCAATGCTTTGGTCTGAATTCCTCGTTATTGTAGCTCCACAGACCCCTCTTTTGCACCTTTTCTGAGGCAGTTTCCTTGGAGCAGCTCATTTTGGTGCGGTCTCTTTAAATGTGGATGAGACATTTCATGCCCTGCCCCCTCCAGGTCGCAGAGCATTCCACTCCAGCCCGTTCGGCCATTTTTGTAGTTTGATAGCAGCGATATGATTAGCTATCGGCAGAGAAACAGGTACTTCGAAGAGGCTCTGATGCCAGGCAGTGATGCAAGGAATCGTGTGGGTTAATACACCCAGCAACCAAGCATTTTGACTTGTCTACTTGCAACTTAACTGAACTTAGACTACAAAATCGCTGCGAAAAAAAAAAAAGAAGGATTCAAAAAATTGGTTACCTGGTTGTCCATGTACCTGTTTAGCAGATCCACAGCAAATACTGTGATGTAACAGATAAGAAAATGTACCGGGCACCAGAGAAAACTGAACAGACTGAAAATTATGACCCAGAAAGAATATAAAGACATCTACACAGCACCGGGAGAGAATACATTTAAATTGTCTGCACTCCTACACACTCAAAGCACAGAAAATTTGTATTTAAGGAAAATTTTGCATGAAACATCTTCTTTAAAACACAGGCACCCTGGAGCTGTGACGTCAGCTCTGGATGGGTACGTTAGTGTGTCGTTGATACCTGTTAATGTTTGTACAGTAAAGTTTCTTTTAGTTTACCTGTCAGAAACGACCTCTTGTGGATGATGTTTGCTAAGCACCGCCATTTCAGTTATGTTAGCTAACAAGTGAAGGACAATAGGAGCAGCTACGTGTGCTCCTATTTTTTCCTCACATTAATATCAGCGTTCATTCTGAATAGTAAACAGGGCTTTCAAATTATGCTGGTGGCAGGCGCCTTTCCACCTACTCCACCACTCTGCGCCGTCTAATTTTTAATTTTCCTAAAAAATTTTTTTTTGCGCCGTCCGCCATCTCCATTTCCAGCGCAATGTGGACGCACGTGGCAATATTTACGTTCTTTCAATCTGAGCCATAACAACTTTGTTATCCAAATACTAATAAGTTGTAAGAATTTTGGAATGGAACCTTTCTAAATTTACTAAATAGTAAAAAAGGTCCTCTGAGACTCATGCACTGACCAATTTATTAATTTATTTTATTTTGAGTAAATTTATTATGAGTCTCTGCAATAAAACCCTGCCACTCTGCAGTTCAGCTTTCATTACACTGCAGCTGGTCTTATGCATTTCTCATGAGACCAGACTCTTTCACAAACCTGAAACAGCTAAAGATATATTTGCATGCTTAAAAAAAGGGTTTCTTACATATGATACTACACATGTGTAAGGATTTCATTTTGATTTCACGTTGTTCCAAGTGTTGAAGATGGCTTCACGAAGGGCATCCACTGTCTGGAACTGATGTCCATTTTTGTAAACTTCCTTTGCCATCCATCCCCAAATGTTCTCAATCGGATTTAGATCAGGGGAACATGCAGAATGGTCCAAAAGAGTGATGTTATTCTCCTGGAAGAAATCCTTTGTCAGGCGGGCCTGAGTCATTACCACACAGACGAGGGCCCTCAGTCATGAAGAATGCCCGCTGCAACATCTCCACATAGCCAGCTGCTGTTTGACGCCCCTGCACAACCTGAAGCTCCATTGTTCCATTGAAGGAAAACGCAATGTGCTGTGTAGAAAAAATCTCAGGTGGGATCTCCTTGTCATGCCAGTAAAGTTGGAAGCCATCAAGACCATCAAGGTTAAATTTTTCTCATCAGAGAAGACAACTTTCTTCCACCTTTCAGTGTCCCATGTTTGGTGAACCCTTGCAAAGTCCAAACGGGCAATTTTGTGGCATTGAAGAAGACGTGGCCTCTGAAGACGTTTTTTGTTTCTGAAGCCCTTCCCTCACGGATATGCCGTCTGATGGTTATTAGGCTGCAGTCAGCACCAGTAATGGCCTTAATTTGGGTAGAGGATCGTCCCGGGTCTTGATGGACAGCCAATCGTATCTTGTGGCTCAGTGCTGGAGAAATTTTTTTGGGTCTACCACTTGACTTTTTGTTCCGTAACCCTCAGGATCATTTAAAAAATGCAAAATGACTGTCTTACTGCGTCCAACCTCAGCAGCAATGGAACGTTGTGAGAGGCCTTGCTTATGCAGCTCAACAATCCTACCATGTTCAAAGTCAGTGAGCTTTTTTGCTTTTGCCATTAGGAGGTCTTGACAGTGTAAAGACTTGACAGAAAATGACATTTGGAATCCAAATTTTTGTACAGCTTTTGGCTTTTAAAGGCTATGGTCTTAAACTTTTGATCAGCTGAAAAAATCATGTTTGAGTGTAAATGCAGTTTTCAATAAATTCCCTGCTCAAAAGTTTTTGTCTCTTGTGTCGATTTCTTCTTTTAGCATTGTGAAGCTCTACTTACAACCTTCTTAAGATCCAATAGTGCAAAATGCAAATTCTTGCAATTTTTTAACTGGTCTTAAGATTTTGATCAGGAGTGTATGTTTTGTTTGATACTTAACATGTTACTGAGTATCTTTCTGTTAAAAAAAAAGCACACACAAACACAAGATTTCTACCCATATATTGTGTTGTTGCTAGAGTAAAAACACAGATGCACAAAATATACTGCACAGGACAAATGACTATAAAGTTTCAGAAAAGAGCTTTGTTTTCTTTTACGGATTTTGATGCTACAGTTTACATAGATAAAAGATGTCCAACTTACCTGACAAAGTCACGGTGATGATATTACTCCACTGTGTGACGAAAACCCCCCTGCTCCCCCTACATTGGTATTCTCCACCGTCAGACCACACAGCTCTGGTGATTTTCTTTTCATTGGTTGTGTAATATGTTCTAAACCTTTCTGGTCTCCATTTATAGCTCCAGTAAGTTTCTTCACTTCCTGGGATCTCACATGTAATGGTGAATGATTCATATATGTATATCTGAGTCCAATTGGGCTGCAGAGTCACAGTGGCCTCAATAGGAACTATTCACAATGAAATATGAAATTCGGAGAAAAACAGAAGCATAAGAAAAGAGAAGAGTAAAAAGTAAAACAGCCAGATGATTCTCAGGCAAACTGTTTATAATTCTGAGTATAACATAATGTAAATGACTGAACTTTAACCTATAAAAGAACAGTGTTGGATAAATTGCTAAACTCACGTATTTCTTCAATGATGGCTTGATCACTTTGGCATGAGGATGAACCTGAATCACTTTTTCCTTTGCAGTAGTAGATACCGCCATGTGAGACATTAATAGCTTTTTTCCCTTCATTTTCTTTCATAAGCTCCAGTTCAGAAGTGTATGAAGCACCTTTGTACCAGGAAATCATCCAGTTAGGATAGTCCTCCACAAAGCAGCTCAGTGTCACACTTCCTCCTAATGGTATCTCATACTTTCTTGGTGTCAGTATGGCACGGGGTACTCCAAAAGAGTAGCAAGCTTTTCCAGTTTCCAGTAGGGTTTAGAGAAAAGAGGAAAGGGGGAGGGGGTGATTGTTACTTGTTTTGTATAAATGTGCAAAAACAACACTATTCTGCATAAAGGCTCATGTGGCCACAATCTTGGGGATAAGCTTGTCATTTTAAAATCCAGTGCAGATACATGGAATTAATTCATACACATGTAAAATATAAACACAGAGAAAATGTTATTTAGAGTGAGGAAATGAGAGATAGTTTATGTATTTAAAAAGACAGTTTTTTTTTTTTTTTACCTCCAACACTGCCAGAGAAGAGCGCTATAAGCACTAGAAAAAAGATCAAATGAGGATATTGTCAAACTGACAGAAAATCAAAATAATAGACAAAAAGGTGAACTGTTCATCAACATTTGCTTTGCAATGAGGGGGCCAATATTTTATTTAAACAGTTATTTTGATTGCGACAGAGCGCCGCGGTCACTGATTATGGGCAGCGGACATGGATGCGCATCCACACACTAGCATTCACACATTTCACTGTTTATTTACATCAGGGACTAGAGATCACCGTTATCATAGAGGTAGGTTGCTAGTGAATTGTCAGAGTAAGAACGTCTACATTCCATGCTACAGAACCCGACAGTGAGCCTTTTTCTTTCTTTTTTTTTACATGTCTTCAGGATGATGTGCGTGGTCTGCCACGTGCCTCTGTTTGGGGAGTTTGAAGCTCAAGATGAGGCTCAGAATATTCAGTGGTGAAATAGTAGGTTTGCATGCACATTTGGGGTCACATGAATTGCATTATTTTGTTTGTTTATTTTTTCTTTTCTTCCCTTAAACTCGCCTGTTTGATTTACAGGTAAATATTGACATAAATATGTTTCCTTTGTTTAATTATTTTGCATCATAAATGTGAAGACATACTGTCTAGTGGGAAAAGTGTGATCTTGATGCTTAATGGGAGGGGCTGCAGGTTTAAAAGAGTACTGCTGTAATGCAAATGGTCAGTCTGGTGATGGTTGTAATCGTTGCACCGTTGTAAATAGTTTTTGTGCACTTTGGGAGGCCGGCTGAATAAAATTCTACTTTTAGTACATCCCAGCTACGCCATCATTTTTTGGGAGGAGTTTTTTCCGTGAGAGAACCCCGTGACAGATGTTGTCAGGAGTGGGATGGCTAGTTGGATGAGGAGAACCCGCCTTTCACTTCAGCGCACAGGACTGAGGTCTCAACGGGGAGAACTCCATGAGGAGAAGCCCTCCTCCAGCATGGGAGTCAGCACCCATTTCAGCTTCATCAGCAGAGGAGGATAACATGAAGCCAGGCAGGTCAGGGCTTGCAGCACCTAGGACATCGTCCATGCCAGGTGGAACTGGTGGGGAACTGCTGGCCATGATGAGGGATTTCCTGGCAGATCAGCAGAGAAGGGAGGAGGGTTTTTTTGGCAGAACTCAGAGGACTGAGAACCTCTGTCTGACCAGCTGCAACAGGTGCATGGAAGTCCTGTTCATCCAAAACTGGGGAGGACAGGGCAGCTGAAATGGTGACCCCAACCACAGAGATGGCAAGCCGTCCCAGACTAGCCCTGCCTACACCGGTGCTTCAAAGACTACCCTGGAATCCTGCAGCAGAGTCCCCCTCTCGTTAATCCCAAGAGCTGAGCAACCGACTGGACCAACCGGTGTCAGAGGGTAGGCACTATACGGGGCCAAAGATTCTCCCCTACCAGACAGGAGAGGACATTGAGAACTATTTGCTACGTTTTGAACGTATTGCCAAAACCTGGAGATGGCCAGAGAGTGAGTGGGCTTGTCGACTAGTTCCATTGCTTTCTGGGAAGGTGCTGGAGACCTACACTGCAATAGATGAGGAGATAGCCCATTACATTGATGACTTAAACGGGCACTGCTAACAAAGTTTGACATTTCACCTGAGATCTACCAACAGAAGTTCCAGTCCCACCAGGTGAGAACCCCATGGAAACGTACTACCACCTTAAGGGACTCTACAGGCACTGGATGCAGCCAGAGCAGCACACCAAGGAGGAGATTGGGGAGGCAATCATCTTGGAGCAGCGACTTTAAGTGTTTCCAGGAGAGGTGAGGACCTGGGTGAAGCAGCATGAGCCAGCAGATGGACTAACAGCTGCTAAATTGGCACTACAGCACCTCAACGCACATAAAGGAGCTCCATCTGCATGTTCCATGGGTGCCGCACCTTGAGTGTAGCTTCAGATGGCTAAGCCAGGTCCGGCAAAGAGAGAGAGAGTAACCCCGGTCCATCAGAAAACACCAGACCAGTGCCAAACCTACCAGCTTCTGGTAAGGATATTGTTTATTATTATTGTTTATTATCCTGGACTTGCAGGAAGAACAAGAACTGCGAAAAGAAACTGATTTGGGGAAGTGGGGGAATGTTGAAGTGAATGTTACTGGCCCAGTGATGACTCAAGCCCAGGCAAAAGCTTGCGGCCAGCCCCTTCTAGATCTTGACAGTAGTGTGTGTGAGGGTGGCACCAAGTGGCCTAGAAAATTCCATTGCCAACTGTAAGAGCCATATACAACTTAGTGGTGTTATGGTGAACATACAGTGTTGCATGTTTATGCCTGGGATTACGGTAGGCACGTAGGTCACGTGGGAGGTGTTTGGTTAATGGGTAGGAAATATAATCACCTGGTCACTGGTGTGTCAGCATGGAGTATCGTGAGTAGGGAGAATGTATTTTTGTTGACCGCTTTTCAAGGACTTTCTTCACGTTTTCTATGTGCTTGTCAATGCCTTGCTTTGTATGGAGTGCCATGAAGTAGCCTGCATGTGCTCGGGTTGACTGCTGTGTGAATGTTAAAACATGCAAATAAACAACCTGAAGTGCAATGTTGGAACTGAATTACTTGTTGGTTAACCAAGAGCGAGTCAGCAGTGCAGATCTCCCTGCTCAATAGTGTAGTGGCAGAAGGTTTTGGAGTCGCTACATAACACCAACGCTGCTTTGAAAAGCAATTATGGATGATGGGACCTGACAGAAAAACTTCCACGTGGGGAGCACCAGATAATATCTCAGTGTTACAGAGGGATGATGACACACTGAAAAGCTATTTTGCTAAGGTTAATGACAGGGAAATAGGAAGTGTCCTGGGAAATGAGAAGTTCATTGTTGATAAAGATGTGCTGTATACAGTTGACAGTGACCACCAACACCTCATGATCTCAACTAGCTGTAGAAACCTTATCATGCACGTAGCTCACACATTCACCTCGATTGGCAAAGAACCTACATGCGGGTTAGTCCACGTTTCTTTTGGCCATCCATGTACACAGACATACAGAAATATTGTAGTACCTGCCCGACATGTCAGAAAACATGCCCTGTCAAACCGTGGAATTCTGAAACCACTCTCCGTCAACCTCATTCCATTTCGCAGGATAGCTATGGACACTGTGGGACCTCTAGTGAAAAACTGCAGTGGTCATCAGTACATCTTGGTTGTGTGTGACTATGCAACTCACTTCCCAGAGGCTTTCCAACTGGACCATCACTGCACCCAACATTCTACGTGCGCTGTTAGAGTTGTTCTCCAGGGTCGGAATACCGGATGAGATTTCACAGACCAGGGGATAAACTTTACCTCCAAGTTGATGCAGCTCTTCCACAACCAATTAGGCATCTCAGCAATCAAGACATCACCTTACCACCTGCAAACAGATGGCTTGGTGGAAAGGTTCAACCAGATTCTGAAGAGGATGTTGCAGAAATTTATGGCAGACACAGGCAAAGACTGGGAATGGTGGCTGCCCTTTCTGCTGTTTGCCTATAGAGAGGTTCCTCAAGCCTCCACTGGCTTCTCTCCTTTTCAGTTGCTCTATGGCTGGGGTGTACAGGGCCCTTTGGATCTGCTCCGGAGATGCTGGGAGACTCCTTCCCCCATGGCAAACAGCAAACTGCTGGGGAAATGGCAAGGGCCATACACGGTTATCCACAGGATGGGGCCAGTGAAATATGAGATCCATCACCCCAAAAAGAAGAAGCCGAAGCAGAGCTGTTTAGGGAGTGGGAGGAGCATCCAAGCCAGCCTGCAGGAAAAGCGTTACTGGTAAGGGAGGTGACCCTAAAGCCAGAAGTGGGGCCAGAGCAGGAAACATCCCAGCTATTCCCTGTGCTGGCGCACCTGGCACCGCAACAGGTGGCCCTGCTACTCCAGGTGTTCCAGGAGGTGCCATTGTTGTTCTCTTACAACCCCAGCAGAACCATCCTCGTCAAACACATCACACGCCTAAAAGATGGATGGACCATATGCCAGCGTCCTTACCAGGTTCCACAACAGCTGGTGGGAAAGCTGTGACAGGAAGTGGAGAAGATGTCGGAGCTTGGGGTGATTGAGCCTTCTTGCTCAGAGTGGTGTAGTCCAGTGGTTATCATCTTCAAGAAGGATGGCTCCATGCGCATATGTATTGATTTCAGGAAACTCATCTCCATTTCCGAGTTTGATGGATACCCCGTGCTACAAATCTAGGATTTGTTGGAGAAGATCGGAGCTGCCAGGTACATCACCAACCTGGATTTGTGTAAAGGATACTGGCAAATGCCCCTGGAAAAGTCCTCTCGACCATACACAGCCTTCCGAACACCAGCTGGACTGTTCCAGTTCACTGTGATGCCGTTTGGGCTACATGGAGCACCGGCTACCTTCCAGAGGCTGATGGACAGAGTACTGCAGGAGTGTGAACATTGCAGTGCCACCTACCTGGATGACGTGGTGATTTTCAGCAACACCTGGGAAGAGCAAATGTAACATTTGACAGAGGTCCTTGGAAGGATTCAAAGAGCAGGATTGACACTCAACCCCTCTAAATATCAGTGGGCACAGCAGGAGACATGCTACCTTGGCTACCAAATAGGACAAGGGAAGGTCCAACCCCAGGTGAACAAGATCAAGGCTATCCAGAAGTGCCCTCAGCCTCACACCAAGAAGGAGGTACGATCCTTCCTAGGACTGGTTGGGTGGGACAGAAACTGTGTGCCCCAGTTTGCAACAATTGCCGCCCCTCTTACCGCACTGACCAAGAAGGACCAGAGAAACCCGGTAACCTGGACGAGGAAATGTGAAATGGCCTTTGCTACCCTGAAAGTAAGCCTCTACACTTCCCCAGTCCTCAAGAGCCCTGACTTCAGCAAGAAATTCCTGGTTCAAGTGGATGCTTCCGTGGTCGGCCTTGGAGCAGTGCTGTCCCAGAGAGACCCTAGAGAGGAGCATCCCATCCTATACCTAAGCTGTAAGCTGCTGCCACGTGAAACCAGGTACTCCACCACAAAGAAGAAAGCCTCAGTTATTAAGTGGGCATTGGAGAAGCTACAGTATTATTTGCTTAGACAAGAGTTTGACCTGGAGACTGATCACCGAGCACTCACTTGGATCAATTCCATGAAGGATAACAATAGTCACGTGACCCGGTGTTACCTTTCACTGCAGCCTTTCCGATTTACCATTCAACATTGGCCTGGCAAGTCTAACGTGGTGGCCGATTACCTTTCCAGGTTGCTGCATCTTTTCAACCTCCAGGAGGAGGGGGATGATGTCACGGAGCGCTGTGGTCACTGATTATGGGCAGCGGACATGGATACGCATCCATACACTAGCATTCACACATTTCGCTGTTTATTTATGTTATTAGGAGTTTTTTCCGTGAGAAAACCCCATGACATTGATAAAATTAAAATAATAATAAAATAAATAGCTCTGAAGTGAGCGTCACACAAGATCTCAGGGAAATTGTTTAAATGTTATTCTCAGAGTAGAGAACCATTTTCCATTCAGAGAAAAATCTGTCAAATACTTACAGAACAATCGCAGCCAAGTGTGTCTCATCCTCATATACAGCATTGCTGCCTCTGATCCACAGCTATTTAAAAAAAAAATCAAAATTAAGCTGGGCAATGAAATTCTTACATTGCGAGTTTCCCCCACGCACAATTACAATAAAAAAGCTAAACTAAAATGAAAGAATAATAAGCATAAAAATAAATAAATCAAGTACAATATAAAGAGGAAGGATAGAGTGTAGTCAGAATATAAAGTGCAGTTAGTTATGTGTACTAATACAGTGGTAAGACATTCAGAAGGTATGTGTGCTAAGATTGAATTATGTTGCATATAAAAATAACAATTTGTACAAAATTATAGAAGAGTTTGTCTTATTGAATGGACAGCCCTTTTAGCTTTGACTGCATCATGGAGACAATGATAATTGCAGCAGTTTTGTGAGATGTTTACACTTCCAGTACTTTTCCTGTGGTGGGATGCTAATGGGGATGAATTAATTAATGACAACAACATCACATTGCCAGGAAATTAACGGACTGACTTTTTCACTCATTTTTAGTCCACTCAACACTGGCCTTTGAATAATGCAAACATAAAAAGCACATAAGTCACGGAATGAAAAATCGTTGTCTACACATAACAGACAACTCACCGAAAAATTGCTCTTAAAGAACTTAGATTAAAGTCATCATTTCAAGTCCAACAGCCACTGTTGCCAACTCCTCAGTAAGGAAAGTAGCTACTGGCTGCCCTAAAAGTCACTAGAAGTCACCATATGACGTTATCGTCTAATTTGCATAATTGGTTATTTGCATGTAGTTGCAATCCATGCTGCAGGAGAGAAGAATAACATCTTTGGTGAGACAAAAAGTGAAGAAAAAACACCCTAAATATGTTTAGAATTACTAGGGCTGGGCGATATGGACCAAATAATATATTAATATTTTTTACCTGAATGGCAATATATGAAATATATCTTGATATTCTCTGGAGCTTGAAAAAGGCGACTGGACTTCTTTTGTTCAAGAAACAAAAAGAAGTCCAGTCGCCTTTTTCAAGCTCCAGAGACTACTATGACCTGGATGACTGAGAATCTACACAGACATATCTTGATATTTTTTCTTCCCAAAGATATAAAGAAAAAGGCACTTCTGAGTCAAAGCGACATGTCCCAAATGTCACACAGACACTTTTATTAACATTCAGCTGTAAATGTATATGAGAAATTGCTCAAAAATAAACCACCGCCATATTTAAATAATAATCCCATGCATGAAACTGTTGCTGAGCTGGAGAGCTCCTTCAGTGACAGACTGCTGCATCCTAAATGCACAAAGGAGCGTTACCGCAGATCCTTCCTCCCAGCAGCTGTAAGACTTTATAACCATCACTCTGAAAAACCACAATAACCTACACAATGTAGGATAATATATAATATACTGTAAATAGTCCGGCACATCATGCACATTGTATATAGTGTTATTATTATTAGTAGTATTAAGGTTAATATTGTTTGTTGATTTTATATATATTCTTTTCTTAATAGTGTGAATTATTATATCTTTATTTATATTTATAATAACTGCGGCTGCTGTTACACCCAAATTTCCCCTCTGTGGGACAATAAAGGCTGTTTCTTCTTCTTCTTCTTCTTCTTAATGCTCCTCAAATAAAATAATGCTGTTTTCCTCCATAACAAAAGACTCACAGCTGTGCTATTAAAATGTAAACAGAAAAGATACAGAGCAAAAATAGCAAAAGGCTGACTGATTTCTTAAAAAGCCAGTCTGCAGTGAAGTAGACTTCACCAAAGTCCTTCCTCCTGTGTAAGATAACAAAACATGTAAACAGAGTGAATGAGCAAACTTCCATCCTTCACTCAGCAGAATTTCAGCCAACTCAGTAAATCCATAGACATATGTGCTGACATATCACAGCAACAGGCTCACCTGCTCAATATCGCGATGCACCCGTCATATCCACCGGCTGCATCACGAGGACACGAACAGACCCACTTCCACTATTAAGGTCACGTAACTTACGGTACATACCAGCAGCCAGGTACTCTTGGGGGTCCGGATGATGCCAAAGCATCTGAACGAATGCAGTACGAAGGCTGTATGTACACAAAACAAGGCGATAGCGGAGGATTTCAGGTTAACAAAAAACTCTCCAAAAGTCACTGACGTCACCGCGAAAACTCGCTAAATTTGTCGCTAGTCGCTTTTTGGAAAAAGAGTAGCTAGGAGGATCTGAAAGGCCACTAAATCTAGCTAAGTTGCTAAGTTGGCAATACTGCCAAGAACTTCCACGGCTGCACCCTCTACAACAGAGGTCCCCAACCCCCCGAGCCCCAGACCATTACCAGACCATGGGTCATTTGGTACCAGGTCACACTTAAAGACTAAATAACTTAAATTATTTCTGTTTTACTTAGTCTGAATGATGTTTTACTTTGAAGATTTGGCGGATTGTCTGAGATACATCTGTCTATGACTCTCTCTTGACATGTGTCAAGACGCTTGTATTGGGCACGTGATAGTCACTGCTAAAATTAAACCCACAAGCTTCGCTGGTTCCCATACCAGTGCAATGAAACAGGTTGGTTGACCTACATTACACTCATTTAAATATTTGAGTGCTCAACTAGAGCAGAAAGGCACCATATAAGAACTAGTCCATTTACCATTTTTATTTAGTAACATGGGGATAGCCGTGAGGCGGACCCAGCCATCAAGATGACTCTCTCCGGTGCTCAACACTGCGGCTCTGCAGCCACTCTCCATCAAAGCATGTATAGGTGTGTGCCGGCCGAACCCAGCCAACCCACAAGCTAGCAAAAATGAGTAGCAGAGAACTAATCGCACTAATTCAGCATTATGGTGAGTTGAATTTTTCATGCACTTTATCAGTGGTGGCCAAAGTACTGACATTCTGTACTTAAGTAGAAGTACAAGTACTTTTGTTAAAAACTACTCTGTTAAAGGTTGAAGTACTGGTTCAACTTCTGTACTCAAGTAAAAGTAAAAAAGTACAGGCTCTGAAATCTACTCAAAGAAAGTAAAAGTAGCTCCTTGGAGGACGTTTCTACCTCTTTCTTACATCTTCCTCCATCTGAGTGAAGTTATCGCTCATTCTTTGCTCTCCCTTAAAATACAGCAGCTGTTCTTTTAGCTAGCAGACACACTGTGTGGCAAACTGCACACTTTTTTTGTCCTTTATGTTTTCAGTCATTTATTTTCCTCACCGTTCTGGCGTGCAGCCTCTATGTAAAGCGCAACTTCCTCTGGCTCTTTCCGGTCTCCGAGCGAGCGTTGCAGGAGCCTCTCCCTCTACCGTGTGGGGTGTCTGTTCCCTCCCACCCTGTTGTTCCGACTTCCAAGAAAAAACGCTCACAATCAAAAGCCGACTCCCACACTGACCGGAAATGCAAACGTTTCTCACACGCGTTAAACCTGAAGTAACGAGCTTGTTTTGAAAATGTAAGAAGTAGAAGGTGCAGATACAAATAGTAAAAGGTAGTCAGAAAAATGAATACTCAAGTAAAGTACAGATACCTGAAAAATCGACTTAAGTACAGTAATGAAGTATTTGTACTTCGTTACTTTCCACCACTGCACTTTATACAGTAAAAATCGCCTCAATTGAAGTTGCGCAAATCGGATTTTCGCTCTAGTCAGATGGCATCTGCGGGTTCTGATTTTTCCTGACATTAATTCCAATAAAATTATCACCTAAAATCAGTTGGATGAAAAAACCTGCTCCCATTGTAATACATTTCGTATTATTTGTGATCCATAAGTCGGATGAGTTTGGTGCTAAAGCCTTCCTCATCTCCCGTCCGGCCACTTCCATACATCGGCTCAGTCATGCACAACTACACACTAAGAACGTCTGGAGACGCTTTAGTGTCTCTATCAATTCATTTCACCGGAGACAATCATGGCAGCAGGAGGCAAGCGTAAGCTACAAACTAATACTTATAAGTAAAAATATGAGATTGCAGAAGCAAATCCAAAGATTAAGCAGAAATAATTGCAGCGAAATTCGATATTAGACCCCAAACTGTCGGATATTTTGAAGAAACTGATTTTATCTGAGTTACACTTATAACGTATTTTTGTTTTTTGTTTTTTTAAATAGATGAAATTCCATGGGGCATTTGAACCTGACTGAGCAAATTTTTACTGTATGCATGTTTTTGAGGTGTATCTTATTTTGAAGGTATGTTTAAACATTACCATGGTGACCAGAGAGCATTGTAGCATTGTAGCATTTCCCTCTTGCTCTCTGATGGAGACGGTCGCATTTTATCTCTGTCCTGCCTGTCTGTGCCCTCCCCCATCTTTCCTGCTTGCCGCTCACTGTAAGTGCGTCTCTTACACATCGATCGAACAAGAATAAGCTTAAGAAGCAACATGGATCTGGCAAACTCGGCCCTTAATGCCATTGAACGTATTTTCTCCACTATGAGATCAGGGAAAGGGGAGCCTGCTTGTCTTAGTGGAACTGACCTGGTTGGCTACGTCATTGATTCCATGAGTACATGGAGACCGGTGTGTCTCTCAGCTCTGTCGGTTGAGGACGTGGAAGACATATACATATTCGGCATTTTGGTAACGGGATCTCTTCTGTCTTCTCTTCTTCTGTCTGGGCTTGGAGGATACCTGATTTACCAGGAAATTAAGAAAATCGGGGCAGCAGTTCGACATCTGCTAAGTCTGCACAACCAGATGGATGGGCTGTGCAGAGCCGTTCAGACTCAGAGCCTGTTGGACCTGAGCCCCAAGATAGATGCGTAGTCCAGCTTAGAACGTGCTCGCAGGCGAAAGGGAGTAGATCTGGAGACAAGGTTCGGTTCTGCACAGTGAGGACAGCAACTGAACAATTTGGATTCATTGGATTTACTGAATGGGTTCCCCAGTGAAACTGAAGGCTGTTGAAAAAATAACAAGCACCCTGCTCCAAAACAACATCTGCATTATCAGGAATTCGGCTCCCTAGCTGGCCTTGAGCTGGTAATCATATCTCTCTGGGACACTGTGTGACTGATGCTCTTCCCCACAACCCTCTCTGTGATTTGTGTGATCTGGATCTGGTGTACAAAAGCCGCTGACAAACATCCATCACTATCAGTGAACTGTTTTGGCTAGGAAGAGCTAGTGAGCTGGGATCTGGCTCCATAATGCCCTGACCCTCTCGTATGTATAATGACAATAAAGGTCTATTCTATTCTATTCTATTCTATTCTATTCTATTCTATTCACACTTTAAAGGATGGCCTATGGAGTTCATTTCCTGCCAAAAGATCGCACGCAGAGAACACATGCTGCACACACAAGAAACACACGCTGAACACAAATAAAACCTGTTGCATGCAAAGAAAACATTTTACAAACTGTACTCAGACATCTCACACACACAAAACATACTTTACAAACTGTCCTTGAGCACAAAATGATCTCTCCTCAAATACAAAACAGCTTTTCCTCTCATGCGAAACAGTTCCGCAGTAAGTTTGTTCCAAAAGTCATGTGATACGCGACTTTCTATCGTGCTATCGAGACAACTGAAACGCACCGACAGCAGTATTAACTTTTTTTGTTCACAATATGTTTTGACCTGCAACTGTTGCTGTATGCTGATAGTATCTGATAGTCAAGGTCAAAAATGCTGGATTGTACATTATGTCAACGTTTTTTCCATAGTTCTTCTATTGAATTCATCCATTTCCTCAGATAGTTATAACAAAATACATGGACTATTGCTTTCATCTTAAGGATGAACAATCAAAGCAAGAAATGTGGAAATGTGTTAATTTTTATTATCTAAAGTTAGGAATCAAGAATTTAAGTCCTTTAGGGAATAAAGACTTAGTGAAAGGGTATGTAATGCTAAGTGGAATATAAAGAAATGTTTCATTGTCCCAATGTGTTTGTATTCTTACTGTTTTAATAAGTTTTTTATATGTTTATATTTGATTTTTGTACACAGGTCTCTTATGAAAAAGAGACCTTGATCTCAATGAGACTACCTGTTTAAATAAAGGATGTAAGGGTAAGCTTTCACTGGTGTCATGTCACTTCTCTTATGTCTTGTCCATTTGTTTATTGTCTATTGTCTTGTCTACTTTTTTTTTTAATTAACTAATGTAAGTAAAACATTATACATATTTTTATGGTTAATTGAAGGAAATTAATTGACAAAATGGAATAATAAAAAAAAATGGACCAAATTTATTTAAATATCTTGACATTAATTTGAACGTCCTTTAAGAAGCATGGAACATTTCCTGATGACTACTTAAAGAAACGAAAGAAGAGAGTTCAGAATAAAGGTGGTCATACTAAAAACTGACTTTCAAGCTCATTAGAATTGTCAAAGTTTTTTTTTTTATATGCACATATATACTACAGGGATTGGACAATGAAACTGAAACACCTGTCATTTTAGTGTGGGAGGTTTCATGGCTAAATCGGACCAGCCTGGTGGCCAATCTTCATCAATTGCACATTGCACCAGTAAGAGCAGAGTGTGAAGGTCCAATTAGCAGGGTAAGAGCACAGTTTTGCTCAAAATATTGCAATGTACACAACATTATGGGTGACATACCAGAGTTCAAAAGAGGACAGATTGTTGGTGCACGTCTTGCTGGCACATCTGTGACCAAGACAGCAAGTCTCTGTGATGTATCAAGAGCCACAGTATCCAGGGTAATGTCAGCATACCACCAAGAAGGACGAACCACATCAACAGGATTAACTGTGGATGCAAGAGGAAGCTGTCTGAAAGGGATGTTGTGGTCTAAAACCAGGTGTTTCAGTTTCATTGTCCAACCCTTGTATATACCTATGCCCTGCCTCTGAGTCAAGCAAGAGTAAGAAACAGGAATGGAGCAGTAAGATCCATGGAATGTGTATTGGATCATACACACATGCACAGCTGAGGTGTATGTGTGTATGTGTATATGAGGGTGAATGCATTCGGGTGCATGCCAAGCCGTCGAGCCACCAACCCGTCTGGTCCCCCTCCGAGCAGACCATGTGATAGACCCTGACAGCAAAAGAGACGGAGCCCCACACAGACAGTACGCTCAGCAGCCAGTAACGATCCTTCTACAGGTTTACTGATGGAAATCTTGTAACTTTTACTTCCTTGAGACACATTTTTACTACATTTTTACTACATAAAACAAACACTCACTTTCAGCTGTGTTTACAATCTGACATCGTGTTTGGAGGCTTTTGATAATTCAGACTAGTCAGAGATGGGTATTTAATGGGTTATGATGCAACATAATTGATTGTCGTATAGTACCTGTGGCCAGATGTGGTCCGCGTGCCACCAGTTGACGTTCCCTGCTTTGCAATAAAAGGTTTCTGAAAAGAATCCATGACAAGGGAGGTCAGGTTAAATCAATGTCGTAGTTACCTTGTAACCACAAACCCCTCAAAAACCTTCCAAAGTAACATCCCTAGAAATCTACAGATCACGTTGACACAGTTTACAACTGCGATTGCCCCATTTAGTGCACTTCAGGCTATCTCTTCTATTGGCATTTTTCCAATAGACTGGAAGAGAACAGAAATTTATCAGCCCATACTTTAGACATGTTCCTGCTGAATGGGCCCAACCAGAGCATGTCACTGAATATCTGAGGTTTAGCTGTGCTGGCAGGCACAGACTTAAGATTTAATTTTGTTTTAGTCAAATATAACAAATTCAGTGAAGCACAGTCAAAGTCAGCCTACCTCAGAAATAAAGGGATGTTTTATCACAACTAAAGCTTGTAGCAGGGCATCTTCTCTGTCTGATATTGTCTGAAAACAGCCATCAAACTGCAATCATGAGTACCAACAAATGTAAATCTACCATCACACTGTACGAGCAGAACATGAGGAGAACAAGACATGCAGCCTACCTTATCTCTTCTTTGAAATCTTGCCTGAAAACCACCTTAAATTGCACTGAAAGCTTGTCATGAACAATGGCACCAAATCTAGAATAGGCAGATGAGTGAATGAGAAAGACAAAGAAACCCACCTGATTATATCACAGAGACGCTCCGCCCAGACATTAAACAGCACAACAGAGAGAAAATGAACAGGCTACACAAACACACAAATACACAAACACTGTGCCAAACAGCAATCGCAGTTCATACAGATTGATGATAAAAAATAAAATCAAGCTAAGCAAAACAGGAAGTAAAGTTAGAATACAAAACTCTAAAGAGCAAAGCATAAACTAAGCAAAAAATATAACATTAAACAAAACTATAGTGTTGAATGGAAAGCAGGTTTGTAGGGTCCATGCTGATCAGGATAAACACCATGGAAAAATTCAGCTCAAGTCCAGACATGACTGGATCTAAGGGAGACAGTAAAAAGATGCATCTGTAGATAACATGCATACATATCACATTTCTGCTTACAAGAAACACACACACACTTCCTTGGAGCTCAAGTCTGCATAGAAATAAGGGTTATGCAAGGAATGAACAGAGAGATTGTTACCAGGATGGGAGCCAGAGTACTGCACCTTAGCAGACACAACAATCTGGCAAAGACTGAGGGACTTCTCTAGTGATGATAAAAGTGCTGAAATTCTAATCCTATAATTTCCTTTTGTTCATTTGAAAGTTGTTGCTTTTCCGGGGTCGCAGGGGGCAGCAGCCTAAGTAGAGAAGCCCAGGCTTCCCTCTCCCCAGCTACCACCACCAGCTCATCCGGGAGGACTCCAAGGCGTTCCCAGGCCAGTTGAGAGAGATAATCTCTACAGTGTGTCCTGGGTCTGCCCCGGGGCCTCCTCCTGGTGGGACATGCCCAGAACACCTCACCCAAGAGGCGCCCAGGAGGCATCCTAGTCAGATGTGAAGGTAGCTTCACAGGAGAAAAAGTGCTTAAAGTAAAATGTCAGAGAAGCCGTGCAAGCTGAGCTTCTGTTTCCTCACAGATGGATTCAAATAGACAGATCAGTCTGTCATTTTCCTCATTAGTGAAGTCTGAATAAGCATTAGGCTGTTGATTCAGGGAACTGTGACCTTGACAGGGTTTTAATAGCTGCTCAGTAATAATCAGACAATAAAGACCAACAGCAGCTGGAGTATGTGGTTATTATGAGGGCGAATCCTCCATAACATGAGAGTCGAAGAGTGGAGGGAAAAGTCCTGCAGCTCAGATCAGGAAGAAAAAATAACTGAGCTCAGACATTTAAAGAAAAAAGAAATATCAGACACACACATTCTGCTTTTATGAAAACTGCTTATTTAGGAATAATATCATGCAGTCCAGGCCGAGCTAAGCTAAACTTTGAACCTTACAGGTACTTTTTATGCAATGAGAAACATCCTTTAAATGTCTTCTGAACATTTGGGGAAACTTTTATTTTATTGAAAACATTTACAGAACCTTACGAAGGATTATTTGCTCCACATTAAGAAGAAAAAAAAAGTCAAGTGTGCATTTTCAGAATAAAGCCAAAATACTATTTTGAGCAAGTTGTTATTTCAAGTCAAACAACTGCCACGTCTGCTGTACCCCCTCCAAACGGTCTTGTGTAGATGAGATAGTGAAACTACACTTTAGAATCAGTTTTAGTAACAAGGAAATTATTTCTCTTTTGGCACACAAACACGATGTACTGATCAGTATGAGGATGTTAAAGAAACGGTGCAGAAAGTTACATCTGGTTAGAAGGACAAACCACACAAACAGGCACTGTTCAGATGCAATGATATTGACAGCCGCACCTTCGTGCAGTACAGAGGGGATACGCTGAGTCATAAAACACAGTAATACAGCTGATCCAGTTAGTTCACTGACTCATCTACCCGGGGAATTTTGTAAAGGGTGTAGCAGCTGTGGCAGATGTTTGACTTGAATTAACAACTTTAATCTCAAAATAGCATTTGGACTTTATTCCCCAAAAGTTTTCTGCAGGAGGTTTAAGTGAGGTGGTTTTAAAGAACAGAGTAGAAAACAATGTTGTTCAATTTTAATTGTTTGTATAAGATTAGAATGAGGATCAATACTGAGTCAGTTATTGGTAAATAATGTAATATGAAACTACAAAACATTTTAGACATGTTAATATTTTCTAAGTCTCTTTTTGTTGCATAAATCTCCAGCTGTGCTGTAATACACCAGTATTACCATTAGATGGCAACACAGTTTTCAGTTTGTGCTGATTCAGGAACAGGTGTGCAGATGAGGAATGATCCAGAAGTCCAGTGGGACTCACATGTTCATATTGATTGATTGATTGATTGATTGATTTATTTATATAGCGCTCAACAACAACCAACTAAGGTGACCAAAGCACTTTACAGTAAAAATTGCATCAAAGAAAAATACAATAAAAATTACATCACTGAAGAAATACACAAAGAACAAAACACCGAAACAAACAAAAACAAAAACAAAAAAAATGCCATT
>NW_022060187.1:2500-50192 GCF_007364275.1 Archocentrus centrarchus
CCCGGCTGCTCCAGTTGTAATGATTTCTGATAGGCTTAGGCTGCTTTTGGGGGGGGTTCCGATGATGCACTGAGTGTTTCTTTTCATTCACCTCTTTTTTTACTCTGCTTGTACCCCACTCTACATTTAATCATTACTTATTATTGATCTCTGGTCTTCCACAGCTTGTCTTTTGTCCTGTCTCTCTCCCCTCAGCTCCAACCAGTCGCGGCAGATGACTGCCCCTCCCTGAGCCTGGTTCTGCTGGAGGTTTCTTCCTGTTAAAAGGGAGTTTTTCCTTCCCACTGTCGCCAAGTGCTTGCTCATGGGGGTCATTTTGACTGTTGGGTTTTCTCTGTAATTATTGTATTGTTTTTAAATTACAATACAAAGCACCTTGAGGCGACTGTTTGTTGTGAATTGTCTCTGTATAAATAAAATTTAATTGATGGTGGTTTTACTACAACTGATGGCTCATTAAATAAATCTTAACATACTGTAGTTCTATACATCATTCTGTAGCTCTTATTGTTAACATGTAGATTAGCAGTTAGCACACACACTGTGTTAGAAGCTTGTGGTTAGCTAGTTAGCAATTCTACACACCTGTGTTCCTCTCATAGTTTGAATAATTCTCTGCTCTTTAGGTTGTTTTTAGACAAAGAGATGGCATAAACTGCACGCACTCCACAAGGACCCAGGATTACTGTAAATATCAGAATTTCTGCCTTTTGAGACTTTAACATAGGACTGAGAATGTTACAAACAAACAGTTTTACATCCATTACATACTCACAGAGCTCTCTACAGCCTGGTAACATGGAGATAAAAAACTCTAAATAAAATAAATGAATTAGTTAAAATAAAAGGAGGTTTCATAGAAATGTAATTTATTGTCTTAAATGTAATTTAACAACAGGGCCCAAAACCAACATTCTTATCAACAGCTACATCCACCCTGGAGATAAACGAGTGAGCGAGAGCATCAGCGCCAAGCTGGGTCTGAATTCCTGAATTCCTTTTTACCACAGACCAGTGATTCCCAATGTGTGGGTCGTGGCCTGATGGTGGGCTGCGAAGGTACTGCAGGTGGGCCGCAGTAATAACAGAAATTCAGTTTGAACTTACTCACAAATATGTACAGTTACATATTTATATAAATTTATTTATTTATTTATATAAAAAAGTGAATTAAAACTAATACTAATAGTTAATTAAAACTAATAATAATAGTAATAGAAGGTGGTTAGTTTGTGAAATTACTCATTGCTCTGACCTAAATTTACTGCTCTTGTATTGAAGTGTGTCTCAGAGGCAAGTGGGTCACATATTGGCATTAGCCCTTTACATATAACTGGGTGGCATTAGCAATTTATAGCCAACAGCCTGTGTTCTTTATGTTTTTTGAATAAAATGTTCAAGGAAATATATCACTTTCTCTTATATTTTGATTAGAGTGAAGATTTAAGATTGGCCCTGTGCGATTTTCTGGTCTTGAAGTGGGCTGGAGCACTCCTGACTTTGGGCATAGCTACCTTATACTTTTTACCTCATATTTTATTTAATGCAGTCAAAGAAAATCTATGTATCACATTCTATTTATGCAGCTGACTACATTTAGTGTTACAAACAAAAGCTGTGCAGCTTTCTTAAACACAAAATTGAGTTACTGATTATGCTCCTGAATGCAAAGAGCACCTCGGCTGGCTCGCTTACAAAGAAATGAACAGTCGCTAACGTTTATGGTAGTTTCATTTTAATGGAGAGAGACCAAATATCAATCAAAAAAATCACAAAGTTATAAATCAATTTGGAAATCATTGAGTGAAATACAGTTTTGATCCCCTACAACTCTCTCCATTAAAATGAAACTACCATAAAAATTAGAGACTGCACATTTCTTTGTAAGTGGGCAAACTTACAAATTCAGCAGGGGATCAAATAATTATTTCCACCACCAATACCAATTACATGGATATTTAATCTGTTTTGACTTTTTGTCCTTAACTTAACTCTCAATAAAACAGCTGTAGGTTTCAGTGACAGTACATAATATGGCAGTTTAGCCTTTGTTCATCCATCCATCCATCCATCCATCCCGTTTCTGCTTATCCTGTTTGCAGGGGTGGGGGGTGGGGAGCCTATCCCAGCTGTCATAGGGCGGGAAGAAGGGTACACCTTGTACAGGTTGCCAGCCTGTTACAGGGCTGTTTAGCCTTTGTAGTTTATTTAATCACTTAATTTTGGAGTTGCTACAAATTTACTTTAATATTAAAACAAATAAGTATTCAGTATTAACAGTGGACATGTAGGATCTGTCTGTTGTCACTGGGTTGTGCTGAGGTCTGAATCTGAGCAGCTCCTGTAATCACAAAGAGAAAAGCATCATCACAAACTTGTCAAATATGAAGTTTATCCCTAAAAGCTGAAATAAATCTGATCCTTCCATGTTCTGACAGACTTCAGACTGAAGTTTTCTTTAAATCTACAGCTCTGCTGACAGCTGACATGTAAACTGTGTTAAACAAAGACCAAGCTTTATATACTAACAGATTATCCAGTATGATATTTGACCTGGGAGTTGTTAGGCTAACCCTAGTTCAGTCATGGTGCTGCATCATGGTCACCCGCAGGAAAAAAAAGCAAAACATATGGAGGTATTTAACACTAGTGTTTTTAATCTGCTGTCTTAGCACTGGACAACATATTAATGCTTCAGATTATTTCTCTCAAAGGATGTAAGCTCTACAAAGTACTGCAAACATGGAATTTTGTGAACCATAACTCAGACTGCTTTTTGACCTGGATATTTGAAACAAATGTTTGGTAAAAAATATATAAAAATTCCTCAGTGGAAAAATTAAACAAATTTTGACACACCAAATGTCATTGTTTGGTTTCAGCAAATAAAGATTAGACTTTGCCATTTCTTTTATTTTGTGGTATCAATGAACTAAGATATCAGCTACAAAGTGGAACTGATATTACAGGCAGTTCATGAGAGGCAGCCAAGAATACTGTGACAGTGTTTCCAGCCCTCTCAGTAATTAATCTTTGGTCAATACTGTGTTAAATCCACCGTTAATAAGAAGTTGTCAAAGTAAATGCTTTTTTGATTTTAGTCTTACTGTCCATACCGTGCCTCATCTTTGGTTGCCTGCTGCAGGTTTTTACAGTCAGAGCAGCAGAGCTAATGTCTGAACTACAGCACTGACTTTCAGGGTAAATTCATTAATGTGCACAGATTAGCTACCGAACACCGGCTTTCCCCCCATAACTGACTGCTCATCTTAGTTGGCTAGCTAGCTAAGAATTTTAATTAATGATTAGTTTAGAAATCACAAATTTAACTTACCAAAAAGTGTGATGATGCCTCAGGTCCTTTATGTCGGTTATTCCAGTTTACTGCAGAGCACCTCGTGCTGTCAGTTTAAAGCCAAAAAAAGCTGTCATTATGATGTTGCATCCCAAAAATCAAGCTCATGAGAAAGGTGAGCCCTAGAACCCAAATCAGTGTAATGAAAACTACTAAGAATGGCTTAAAGCATCTTTGGGAAAACTTTATATGAGGTGACCTTTGTTGTTTTAGTTTGAAACCTGTCCCATCTGCTCACATGGAGGCAGCAGGGTTTACGACCAGTGCTGCAGCCGGACTCTGGGGGGGGGTGGGGGGGGTAGAGATGTTTTGGCTTCATTTTTGAGGCCCTGTCAGGTCGTCCATGTTTTCTACAGTCATTGTGTAAACCACAAAGGATAAGTATCACTTTCACATATCTCTGAGAAGCCATGAGCATATTGAGATGAATCGTTTTGAGAGTTTCACTGTAATGAGCCTTCATCTTCACAGTTACCAGCAGTAAAATGACTGACAGCATCAACACTCTGGGTGGAGGTCATCTATGTGAACAGAGTGCTGCATCCTCCAGATGCTCTTGCCATATTTGTTGCCCACAGGCAGTGAAGTGCTTCTTCATTTCCTTACTCCCCAGGTTTTTAAAATGTCATTTATGTCTAATGGCCGTGCTCATTAGCTGCATCTAAAAAACACACTCTGGTCATTACTAGCAACATTTGCAGTCAGGCTTCATGCCGAATTCTCTTTTTTGAGTCATCCGTCACAGCCCTGTTCCTTGGCAGTTGGCACTAGAAATGACGCAAAGCACAAATCTTCTAATTATCTGCAGCTATCTTTATATGCTTACATTGCTAGTGAATGTGTTTTGACAAGGCTGTTTTATCAGTGTAGCGAGAAACTCAGTCTGGAACAACATCCATCATGTTGAGGCTGCCAAGGCCACTTGAGGGACTACACAGGCAGTAGTGCACTGCGAATTGCACTTTACCTTGGCATGATCCCCTTGTGGGGAGAGAAAGAGAAGGATGTGCACGAGTGCAGCTGTGATGGAGACAATAGCAACTATCCTTCATTATTTACTTGTACAACTGTCAGATATGTACAAATATCACAAGAAGACATGCCGGTGAAGAACGTCCAAAGAAAACTCCTCAGAGTCAAGGAGATCAAAAGTTCTTCAAATAACCAAGATATCCAGTTTTGTCTTTGTCAAAATGAACAGAAGCCTAGCTTGGTATTTCTACTCTAACGCTGCAAAATAAACAAGTGCTTTGGAATCGCAGTGGCACACTTTTTTAGATTCTGCATATTTCTTTAGAGGAGCGTTGTGTGGGTGTGCAACAGCCTGTCCAAGTGAGAAATAGAGAAAGAGGGAAAGTGGGTGGGGGAGCATGCTGGCTATCCTTTGTCAACTGCTCAGTGCCATTTAATGGCCTGTAAACCCCTTTGCTGGAGAAAGAACAGGCAATTAGCATACTGAGTGGATTACAAGATTGCTCTGACTCCTGGATTAATGTGTGCACTTAATCTTCTCTTTGCTAAGCGATTCTTGGATATACAGCTATTCAAGGGAAATTTACTCACCTTCCAAAACACATGAAAAGGAATTTCTTCCATGATGGCATCAAAATTGCTATAGCACAGCTAGTTAATGTACTGTTAGACTGAACTGATCAAGATTTTTTTTCAATCTACTTCACATCAGATGGATCAAAGTGGCCCGAGGGCCCCTCTAGGCCATGCACTCGCCAAGTCCTCTTTGTTTGAGTCCAAGTGTCACTACCAATGTCAAGTTTTCCTCTATGTGCCCATTTTAAGTGGGCCACCTTGCCTGGCATGAAGACCACCTTTATGCCAGGCTCATCAGGCTGTCCAGCAGCAAGTACTGAACCATACATCCAATGAGTCTGGATTTTGTTGAGACCATCACCTCAAAATATAATACAACATGGAATACTAAATATTTTCCTGCCTTTTCTTTCCAAAATAACCCCCCTTTGTTTAGGTAGACACAGTTCCAGTACGACTTCAAAGACAAACTTAGCCCCTTATATAGACTACACTCACCACTGTGCACCAACTGATGATCATAAACTTACTAAATCCCTTTTTACACAGAGATTTTGACATAATGGCGTTCAGAAGAGCCTTTTCATGAAGCCTTAGCTTGTTCAGACTAACCCACACCAAGCCAGCATAATTCCTTCCCAGTGGGTGATTTTTCATAGCATGTGGAATATAAGGGGCGTAACATCTTACACAACAGCAACGGTAGTCTGAAGTGCCAGCTCTTCCTCTTACAAAAATGTCGATATCTCCACTGTTGGCTTAAAGGTACTACAACAAAGCTCCCCGTTCTGCTTTTGTATTGTTCCATATAAAAAAATGTGAGGCAGAAAAATGGCACAAAATTACGGCCTTGAACAGAGGCTTTACACACCTACATAAATTTGTGTCCTTGAATTCAAACGTTTGCAGAGTCCATGACAAAACCATGCCGCACAGCACACCATCTCGCTGATTACTACACACTGACTATTGTTACTCTATATGATAATGATGAGGCTGCACTCCGTAGCTCCACAAACTCCGGCTTCATCTCCTATCGCTTTCATCACTCGTGTATCACTACACCTATTTGCTGGCTTTGATATGATCTTTAATCCATCCCACCTCACCTCAGAATCCTTAACCAGAGAAGCCCCAGAAATGAAAAGAGCTGACAACTTTGCACAACTACTGCTCAGTGCCAAGGCAGGGTGTCTTAAACGGCACACTAGGCTACATTCAGAAGCACGTACAAACACAAAAATGTGCACACTGTGGCAGATCACATATTCGTTCAATCACATCAGGCATTCACACAGGAAAAAAAAAAAAAAAAAGCCCAAATGCTGACCGTAATATTTTGCTGGAGGTAACCATATGCCAATGGACCATCATGTTGTAGAGTTAAAAAAAAAAAGAAGCTTAGAACAGCTTGTTTGTCTCACAGTATTTCTGTGAAAATGGGCTCAGTAGCAATAACGCTATGCATTTCTCCCATCCTCTTAATATCAGCACAGATTATGGTCTTCACAGCAATTCTCTGCCTTCCTCCTTTCAGATAAAAGGCTTTCAGGATGCACCCATTCAAAACACTAAAGTGCTGATTCACTGCATTGTGTCAAAAGGGAACAGATGGTTGAGGTACAGTATACCTTAACTGTCAGTAGTGACGAGTGCTCAGTGTTCCAACAGCTAGACTAACACATCATAAGCTACGTTTTCACATCAAGCTTCAGTCCTTCGCCACTCCTTCTGGTGACTAAAAGCTGTAGAAAAGGAGCAAGGACAAGAAGCAGAATGAAAAAGAAGGCCTGGATCCCCGGACACATTAAGAATGCGTTTTCTCCTTAGAAATCAATAATGTCTCATTGCCTTCAAGATCGCCAGGAATGCCATCGCTTTCAATTTATTCATTCATTCTTCTCAATGAGCACACTGTGGTGATCCCCTGTTTTCCATCCCATCAGCCCTCCTTCGCTTTCCCGGTCCATCTCGTGGGAGGTTCCTTTAAGTTGTTAAGACCTCTTCTCTGTCCCTTTAACAATGGTATTTGTCTGAAAATAAGTATACACCGAGAGCCCTGAAGTGTGCAACCCTGGAGCTGTAACTGCTGGACTGTATCACGAGCACTGAGCGGAAACATTCACTTTTTTCTCATCGGGCAGTTATTTGATATGCTGTACCGCATGATTATTTTTGCCACACACATCCTCAGTCTTGCTTTGTGAAAGCGCCCAGTTGAGGTGAGGAATCATTTCAACCCACTCGCCACCTTACGACTTTCCCAAAACCTGCTCGTGTTTACCTGCAAGGTGCCCTGTGACACAGCAAGGTCGAAAGAAGCAGCTACTACACACCAGGGACTTAATAAAATCTACTTACTCCTTAATTATCAAGACAATGGGAACAGTCAGGCTCAGACAGCTGCCACCAGTCCCCAGCATCTCTCCAAAGAGTGAACTGAAGACATGAGATGTACTCAGACATCACAGAAAGCTACAAACTGCCATCTGCGGGGTAAGCATTTGAATAAAAAATTACAGATCACATAGGTAACGTCAGGGAACAAATGCTCGTCGCCAGATGTAGTTTTAAAGAATTCGCAGCCATCATAATTTCATCTTGATGTACCTATAAAAATACCATCTGTTGTTTTATTTATTTGTTTTTATTTTTTTTTTGGTCTGAGCCATAGAGTTGCAAGATTCATCTGTTAGTTCTCTTTGAAAATAAAGAATCTCGCTCTAATTTTATGATGACCGACTGTAACTTTCTTGAGTTCCAGGACTTCAGAGAAATCTCCGAGGACACTTGTGTGATAGTGTACTCCCAGTGAATCTCTGTGTGAGTTTGTGCACGTGTGTGCGCTCAAATCACTTCTGCTGAACATAACAATAAAACAGCTGAACTGTGAAACCCTTATTCAGCAACTTCAACGCCGGCTTCGTGAACAACGGGGTCAGAGCTTACAGTAATTTTTGTTCTCTGCACATCAATATATGATGCTTCACTGGGGGCAATGAGAACCTGTCCAGAGTTATAAAGGGAATCTGTTTGTACCAGGTGAATGAACACACACTCTTGAGTGAACACCACACACACACATCGCACACCTTTTGACCCTTCAACAGTGTCGGGTGTAAAATAGCAAGGCTGAACGGCTCAATTCCTCACAAAGCCACTTAAGTCAGCTCTGGTTTATTACAGCTAATGTACCATCTGCCTCCCAGGGCGACTCCTCATTAAATATGGAGGAGATAAATAACATATCTCAATAACATGTCTCACTTCTGCAGTGCTGAACCTTAATGTGACCAGTCCTGCTAGAGGGGGGACTAACATAAGCTTGACAGCTCCTTTTTTTAAAAAAATATTTGACAGTCTGTGCAACATGGTGAAAAATGCAAGTTTTTTTTTTTTTTTTTAAAAAGACTGGTGCTCCAGACAGTCTTGACGGATATTTTGGATCTGAGCACATCCCAGGGAGTGACGAGCTTTTATGCTCTGAGCTGAGATCCAATCAATTCAAGCTTCATGTGTCCCCACAAGTTGATACGTCCTCTGAGCATCCTGCTTGACTTTCAGATTTTTAAATTGTGAAATCATTATTGCAGCTTTTAAAACTGCATGTAGTTAAAGATTTGTTTTAAAACAGCCTTTCATATTTCATGACTTTTCCTAAAATGGGTTTCTTCATCATATAGTGAATTTTGGTATGTGTGGGTTAAAAATGCAAAAAAACAAACAAACAAACAAACAAAAAAAAACACTTAAACCTACAACAGCCGAGGATGTAATTTTTATCCCACATTTTTATTAATGTAAAACAACAATCCGACATGCTGGGTTTCCTAGAAACCTATTATTTACACACATTTTGAACCTTGAGGCAACTGTTGTTATCCAAAATTAATTTTGAAACGTTTCCGTAATGTTTAATTTTCAAGAATAATGAAATTATTTAGATGTGTCAGCGACTGTGTTGTTGTATCTTTTGTGTATTAGTGAATTCTAATATATATTTGAATGTTATGATCTTTAATGAAAGAATATAGATCATTTGTAAAACTAATAAAAACCTCTAAAACATGATCTTAAATACTGATAATTAGAAAAATTAGATGAAAATGAACAATTTCAGGAAATGATTTCTTAACCATTGCTGCAGGGTTAAAATGACCCCCTCTGGCAGGTCTAGTGGTGTGTCTTTTAAGACAGTACATCAGTAAGCAGGCAGTCACTTAGTCAGCAGACTATATATATATATATATATATATATATATATATATATATATATATATATATATATATATATATATATATATGTGTGTGTGTGTGTGTGTGTGTGTGTGTGTGTGTGTGTGTGTGTGTGTGTGTGTGTGATTTCTAGCATTATGAAATGCCAATAATGCAAAGTAATCTCTTGTGTTCATCTATTTCCCCAGACAATTAAATCCACCATTACTGTCACTGTGTATTAAGGGACATATGTTGTGTGGGTGTGTAGATATGTGAGCATAAAAGCATAATAAATAGCTGCTCCTGTGATGCTGCTTAATTTAAGCCAGCCACTTGGGATATTTATATGAGCATCTGTTTACCATCCAACACCACTGTATATATTTATGGTAAGATAATATGTGAGAATGCTTTTGTCAAAATATTGTAACTGCAATTAATCACAACTTTAAACACTGGCTGGTACCATTCAGAATGAATATATTAATAATTCAACATCAGCTGCCAGCGAAAGCAAGTTAGTTTTTAATATATGCTTGGTGTGCAGTGTTGTGGTTTTTCTGAAAGGTGATAAATATTTATTTTTTAATTCCTCAGCACAACCACTGTGGAGCTGAGGAAGGGGTCTTTCATCTACTTAGAGGGGTATGCCAATGCTGCTGGTTACTCTAAAATATATAAATAAAAATGATGCAATATGGTTTGTGTTCTAACTTATAAAACAAAGGTCACAACATAACAAGGACATTTAACTTTGTCCAGTTACAAAAACGCTGTGGTGACTGAATAACTTTCCCAAACTGTCAAATCACCTTAAAATCATTTACATTATTTTTATAATGTAATATGGTTGTGTAATGCTGTTTACGGAGCCACTACTGAAGGCAGAGTAAGCTCTGGTCTTTGGGCCTATCTTCTCTAGGTACAGTATCAGCTAAGGAGTGAATGACACACGACTAATAAAGTTAAAACATTTATTAAAACAAAATGACAGAACTCACTAATTCAACATTACAGCAACAAAGCTGTTTCAACAGCCAGTGTTTGTCAGTCCATACAGTGAATTTTTCACAGTTCTGTTCAGTTTCTTCAGCTCTGATGTGTGGCATGTGCCTGTTGATAGTGTTATATTGTTTTTAGTGCTCCCCAGGCAGTGTATTGTGTTGGGATAAGCTTGTCTGTAGGTTGGATACTCTTCCTGCACCACGGGTGCAGGTGAAACGTGTTTGCAGTGCTATTTATTCAAAGACCGCACGTTTATCATCTCGTACCAACTTTGATTCAACACTGAAAAAAGAAAATTGAGTTGCTCCGAGCAGCTAGCATACGTAGCATCTACGTCATTTCTTTCTCTGCGGCCAACAGGGCTACATCTGCTTCAATCTTCTGTTGTGCTGAAGCATTCTTACTATCAAAAACATAATTGTTATGCCAAGTAACTTTCCACTTTAAGTATGACAAGCTGAACAAATTTCATCTAAGAAAAGTGAAAAGGCAATTCTCTTCAGGCTATACAAGCATAATTTAGAGTGCAGTATTCCACGACGTAACTTTATATTCAAAAATACATATTCTTTTTAATATTTTAGGACACCAGATTGCATAATTACTGTTTAAATGCTAAACCACAAACCTATACCTCCAATACATATTGCTTTTTGCACCAAAGCCTGAAGGAAAAATAAATAAATAATTTGTAGCCAACTCTGTGCAGTTAAGTACAAATGCCTGCTATACACAGGGAAAGTGTTACATCCCACCATAAAATTAAGACATTTTTAACCAAATTCAGTCCAATATGAGCTCCACAGCACCATCCTAATGGTAAAATATTCAGTCACCAAAAAAATAAAATTTTGCATTTTATCTGATGTTCTGAGTCAAATACAAACTTAAACACAGATTTCAATCACACGTAGTCTGTAAGTATCTCAAGTCTCTTTAGTCCTTGTGGTCAAACACTCAAGTTCCATCCATCCATTTTTCCTCTGTTTATCCAATTTCACATAGAAACCACGTGTCACAACAAGCTCAAGACACTGGAAATACTTCTGAGCAGCTCTCCAAATGTTTCTTCTCGGAACATTTCTCAGGAGTGCTTGCACTCTGCAATGCCTAAGAACAACAGTGACTTTTACTTTTCTTCCTTACCCGCTGGACACACTTGCAGATGGTCACATGCTGTGTTGCCTCCTTATGAAAAACCACCATAGGCTACACTTCTTTTCGTTTGTGTTGGGGTGGGGGGGTGCACTCTATGGGCAGGAAGCTCAAAGGCTGCTGAAGTCAGCTTCTGGCACAAAGTAACAAACCTGGCAACTGCTTATATATGGCACGTTCAATATTCATGCCTCACCACTATCTGTCAACATCTTCCTCGGTCCTCCTGCTTTCATTTCTTCTTATTATGAGCCATAGTAGTATAGCAGGCATTTCTAACAATTGGTATATATAAACTAATAAATAATCATTTCCTCAAAAATGACCTGAATATATATATATATATATATATATATATATATATATATATATATATATATATACATATATATATATACAGTATGTGTTTTTTAATGAAAAAAATGGTTTTGATAATCTGCCACCGTAGTGTTCTGTTGATTTATGATCTAGGAAGTCATGCGTTACCATCCTCCAGCTTAGCAGTGACTTTCAAAAGCACTACAGAACCATGAAGACCTTTTACCCCTGCAGCAGCTCCAGAGCTGGGTGACCCTAATTACAGTGTTGGCTTTGCTGCCAAACCATCTCATTGGAAACCAGCCACAGCTTTGGCGACCCTGGCATACGAGGTGTTCCCAATGGAAAGCAATTTAATGCTTGGCTGCTCAAGGAACAAAATATATGCAGCACAAGGAATCCCTTAGATAAATTAGAATAGGCAAGTGGACTCTGTTAGAGCTTTATTTGAGGCCTTATAAGCCACATGCCACCTTAGAGGTGACATGAAACCAAAACATGGCAGAAAACAGCTGAATTCTGTCTCCAAGCAGTGGGACACTTCTAAAAGTAGAGCAGGCCACAAACCAACAAAACCCAGCTGTACAGTACAGTACAATGGAGTTTCAAAGCAACCAAACAATTTAAGATTGCTCATTTTTGGCATTTTTGATAAGAAAAGAGTTCCAGTAATAGTACAAGGCTAGAATGCAGTTCAAAAGAAGAGAAATACTCCTCCAGACGAGTGTTACTTTCTGTCTGTTGGTCTATGAAAAACAAAATCCCAATCCAATTTTGCTCCTGCCCACAAGCTGCTTATGACCAAACTCAATTGTATTATTTAAGAACATAACATTAACATAATATTAAATTAAGTACTAAACAAGAATTTCAAGAACCCCACTACAAAGTGTGTTATTTATTCATCTACATTGTAAAAAAAAAAAAAATGTGATGAATCATATTTCTCTAAGTTTAGGCCAGAAAGTTGCTGCTCACTGAATTCAGCCTTCGGTGAACTGAGATTAAAACAAGAGCAACAGAAGAAGACGATCATTTCTCTTGCTTTCTCTGTTTATTGCTCATTGAGCAACTCTCTCTGTGTAATTCATCCTTTTTAGACTAGATAAGAGCAATTTACACTCCACACTCCGTGATTCTGATACTACTGACAAAGCCTGTTGGCAGTCTGAATTAACATTGTGCGTATAGTATGTTGCTATATTTTTGTTTTTGGCCAATCCATGGTCACCACTGTTAACAGTTACTGTGTCTGTCATTTAGCTTTTATTTATGTTCTAATAATTTATTCTGATTAACACTGCACTTACTTTTTTGTGTTATTTTCTCTCGATCAGCAGACTGGACTGTGGCTGTCTGACGACCTTCAGGCAGTGCTACCTGATTTGTTAATTAAAGTGATTACTGGCTCCGTAATGTAATGTAATGACCAAATAATGATTTATAGCTGGATCTTACTTTTCACCCCGGTGCAAAAGACTGGCACTGAAACTAATACTTCAGCCTCTGATCTACTTGAACAAACAGTATTTTTATTGATGGGAAACTGACATGTTAAAGCTGTGAAGGGGACAACTGCAACTGAACCAAAATTAGACGATGGCCTGGATTCCTACAGATTTGTCTGTCTAACAAAGATATTGTTTCTAAAAGCCCTTTTAAGCAATGCAGCACCTATATTGAAAATGATGAAGATATCACATTGTCAGCAATACTTAAAAAATGGTAACAGTAAATTCTGGTCTCAAGTACAGTAGCAAGCGCAGTTCAGAAGCAAATCAGCCAGGATTTTGAGGTGCTCAGTTAGAGTTAAGACCATGATGACCTTTAGATTGAAACAATGTCCTGGGGAGTTAGACCCATTAAGCACAGTAGCCAGCGTGAGACCCACAGTGGGAATCCATCTCTTTAGATTAGCCGACAGCAAACAGGCCAATGACTCCTGTCTCCTGCCTCGGTGGAATGACACACACAATGCCTTGAAGCAGGCTTGACAATATAATCCCATTTTCCCTCTGAAGATTGGAGTTGTGCCTTCATGAAACCCTTTATGAAATACAAAAATATACAAAGGATACACACACTTTGCCACTAAGCAAAGATAAGACTTGACCGAATTGTAATTTAGGGTGTGCTCACACTAGGCACAGCTGGCTTGTGCTGTGCTAGAGCACGATTGTCCCCTCTCACCATTCGCTCGCCTGCCTCACTCAGCCCTCAATGAGCGTAAGGGAAAATTTTAAGATTTTGCTACTTCTGCTTCTTCTGGGCCCAAATACGCATCTCGTAATTTCAACTCCTCTCTTGCTCCTTCTGTCTCTCTTAGACACACACACACACACACACAAACACACACACACACACACACACACACACACACTTGAAAAAGCAAATCCAAATGAAGTCATGATTTTAGGCACTTTGTGGCTCAATAGTGGAAGCGGTCCTCTCATCTGTATTACAGATTTGCTATTTACCAAACTCATCAATTTTCAGAGAGGCAGCTGTTGTTTAGGAAGTGGTGGAGTAGCGATTGCATTACATGAGGGCCCACCTATTCTACCTGAACAGGGGAGCAGTTTGTTTAACCATGGCTGGGCAGGGCACACAGAGATCACAGCAGTCAAACAAAGTGGACTTTGGGAGCCATTTGTGTATGAGTATGTCCTTAGATGCTGCAGAATGTGGACTAAACCAACATATTGTATTATTTCTCATAAATCCTAATCCAAATACTTACAGCTAAATTACAAGTCAACTATAACTCTCTGCTGATTTATACATTTATTCATATTTATAGTCAATAACCAATAACATGGGGGGTGGGGGGGCAGAAAAAAATTCAGCCAGATTATCAACAATGTAAGTTCTGTCATTTTATAAAGAGCAACTACTTTTACAAGGCCCCTTTTTATTACCATCAGACTAAGACGAGTATTCAATGTGTGCTTGATGACAATCAGTACCAATATGGGCATCTCTCAGCATTTTTTTTTTACTATTAATATATTTTATCATAAATACATTTTATCTTGCCAGAATAAATGCCAGAAAAGCCAAGAGGGTCATTTTGAACCCTATGCAATTTAAAAATCATGTAACTCTGTCCTCCCACCTCATAGTTTTCCTAAAATGGGTTTATTCATCATATAGTGAAATTTCTTTTTTTTTTTTTTTTTTTGGGGGGGGGGGGGGTCAGTTCAGAGCAGTGAGGGAACCATAGCTGAACTGAGCAGCGTCCAGAGTGTGGAGGACTAATCTGAGCAAATAAAGAGTGAAATCTGGAGCAAATCACATGGATTTCAGACCTGAGTAGGAGATCTAAGGAGATAAATGGCTGCAGATTGAGGTGTGGATGGTGGATAAGGGGCTGCACGTCCAGTAAGTGCAGGTAAATGTGGACAGATGAACTTTCACTGTTGTACTTTTACAGTAAGTAATTTATTGGAATTGTGGTGGTTCTAGTGTTCAGAAGCCACTGATGAAAACACCAAAAATAATCATATAAAGAACAACTTCAGTGTTATGATAAAAAATAAAAATGACAAAATCACTTTTCCTTGATAGAAATATTAGACATGGTCAATATAAAGTTGATGGGATTCATTTCACAGACAACGCGAAAGGCCAATGAGACTAGCATTGCGTTGAACCAATCGTGATGTGAGTAGAGCTAGAGCCACGCCAGGCCGACACACTCAGCCACCAGCATCACGTGTTAATATTTGGGCCACTGCAGCTTTACACACCAGTACATAAGAATTGTGAGCCAGATAAAAGACACAGTGACAAGAGAAAATTTTAACAAAAACTCGAGCAACAGCATTAGCGAACAAGACACCGCAGAGGATACAGCTCAAGGCTCAAAGGATGAGGACATTTATGAAAAGGAGGGTAAGAAAAATTAGGTAGAGTTGATATTTCGGGTATTTAAAGTCAGCGTAGCATACGCTGCAAACTCTGTCAAAAGCATGTTTCCACAAAGACAACTAACACCACAAATCATTTTTACCATCTGAAGCAGTGCCCTCTTTGCACAGGTGACCCTTTACCTGCACCAGCGACAAATTATAGGGTCAATCTTTATTTATTTTATTTTTTTGGATTTGTTTTTAGATTTGTTTGAATCCATATCAAAGAAATGATACGGGATCCTTTTGTTTGTGATTTTATTTTGTATTAATATCTATGTTATTTATTTGGAACTGATTTAATTTTCAATTTTTGCTTGTGTTCTGTAAACACCTGTAAGCACATTTATCATGTTCAGCTACAGAAAATAATATTTAAATTAAAAATAACCTTACAGCTTCCCTTAGGAGTAAAAAAAAGAAAAATTAAGCTTGACAGCAATAGTAATTTGATTTACACTGTTATATACAGCACAGTATACAGAGGCCCTACTGTAAATCACAAAACTATCCCTACTGTATATGAAAAAAATCAGCCAGCCCTCCTGCAGTGTTTTACTCTGAAGGTAACGCTGTGTCTGTAAATGACACTGAGAAATACTCTTCTGTTTTGTTGCTTGTTATTGAGCAGTCATCTAGGTTTGCCTCTAAGTGCTGAGTATATTTACCCTCTATCCAGCGCCATGCTTTGTTGCACTCTGTGAAACAAGGAAGAATTCAATTACATGGTGGCCGAGGCTCTGACAAGAGCTCACTCTTGTTTCAATCACCCCACAGGTAGATATGGGGATGAGGGGAAGTGGCATGCCAGTTACCACACCATGGACCACGAGAAGGCAATGAGGCGTAAGGAGGCACTCAGAAGGTGGTGGTCAGTGGCATGGAAAGACTTGCGTGAGCAGAAGTCCTGTTTATCAATAAAAAGCAACTTTGTTAGGAAAACTTTATTTAGAAAATCCTGAAATATGGAAGATGAGGCTGGGAAAAGTAATCGTGTTTCAGAAGAAATAGAATGAAGTAAATCAGATAAACTTTGCCTGTTTTGAGTTCTGTATAAATTAAATACATTTTAATGATGGATGAAAAACAACACCTCTTTTATTGTAATGTTTTATGGCTTTTATTTACTTCAAAATTGCATTGGGTTTGTTTGTTTGCTTTTTGGTTTGTTTTTCAAAAAAAATTATAGTTCGTGAGCACTTTGGAAACTTGATGAATGGACTCCAAGAAAACAAATACCATCACTCACCATTGAGTTTCTATTGAGTTCATAATTTTCCTGTACAAACAGCTGTGGATCCACGGCTGCAGAGCTCATTTAAAGCATTAATCAACCATGTTATGAGTCCACACTGATAATTAATGGGTGACAATGGCAGTCGGAGGGTATCACGGAACTGGAGCAAACTCTTGTTTGTGAAGCCCTGTATGTTTCTCCATATTCCTCTCAATAACGTGTTGTGTTTGTGTTTCTTGGGGCTGGACTGTGTTCAGTGATTGAATGCCACTGCGTCCTGGAGGAGTCCAGCTCATTTAACTGCTATTGTCTTCAGTTCCCTGTGGACACTTTTGTGTGTATTTTTTGTGTGTTTGCACATATTGCCCATAAATGATATAAATGGTTAAAGCCTGTAGAGGGACGTTGGGATGACAGGAAAAACATACCACAAGCTGGGTGACAGTGATAGAGTAAACTCAAGAGTGAGGTGTTGAAAAGGTCACGGCTAAATGGGAGGCAACTTTCATCAAAACTGATGAGAAAAAAGTATATAAGACAAAATATATGACACTATTACACTAATTATGTTTATACATAATGCTTTACAAGTGACTGTCAGGGGCTGCTCAGGGTGGATGGTGGGTATTAAAAGTACAGGATTTTAATACTGCTGCTAATTTATGCTGATTATTACAAAAGCTCTAATCAACCAGCTTGCCTGGCCATGACCGGTGAGCGTCCCATATATGCAGTACTGTGCAGAAGTCTTGGGCCACCACTAATTTCTTTATATTCTGCTAGGATATTTTGCCTTCTGTTCCATTCTCTGTCAAGATGATCCCACACTGCCTCAATAATAATGCTGCGGCTCTGGGGAGACCAGTCCATGACTGATGGTGTCCCACCATGTGTGTTTCTATCCAGGTCTATCCAGATTTTATTTCTCATCTCTTTTCATACTGATGACAGTTTGAACCCCTTTTTTTTATTACTATTTGAATTCATAGCTCCATTCATCCTGTTGCAATCGATTTTCAGTCCAGTTCTTGTGCAATTTGGCATACCTCAGCCTTTTCTCCCTTTTTCCCTTCCATGGAAACCAATTCTGCTGAGGCTTTGACAAACCTTAGACGGATCAACTGAAGGGCCAGATCTATCTTTCAGGTCCTGTTTCAACTCTTTGCTGGACTTTTGCCTGTTTCTTCAGGGCATAACTTTCAGATACTGTTCTTCTCCTGTGGACAGTTTTTTAGGCCTGTCACTTCTTTCGTCCTCCAGTTGTCATGTTTCCTCAAAATACATAAGGACACACATGATGTCAAGATATGCCAAGTTTTCAGCTCATAGCGCGTTGGGAATTACCCTGATGGTGCAAAAATACTATTTTATGCCTTTAAAATTGTGTTTTGTTGGCATTTTTTGTAGAAACTGGTACAAATTATGTGTTTTTGCCACAGGCAGCTAGTAACAAAGTGTCTAAAGATACAATTTAAAATTGGTTCTTTGTTAAGTTGTCTGTTATGTGTGGACACAACACTGTTTCATTTGAATTAGGTGCCTTTTTATGTTAGAATGATTAGGTCAGAATTAAGTGGCTTAACAAACGAGAACAACAATAACAAAAAACATTCCTCTGAAAATGGTCTAGTGCAAGAACTGGTCTTAAAATGAATGAAAAAATAGAAAGATCGCTCAGAAAGATCCACAGGCTGAGACCACTTTAAAAACAAAGCTTGGCTCACTGGAAACAAAAGATAAAGAAATGAGGGGTGGCTCAAGACTTTTGCACAGTGCTACATATGTAAATCTGTTCTGGTCAAATTTACACATGATAGCCTCCCAGAGACACACACAAAATCAGGTGTCACAGCCACACAGAGACACCCCAACATGTCATGGCAGCTTACAAAAAGTTTGAAAAAAGTCGTAATGGGACTTCAGAAACTTTGAAACAAGAAGCTTAATCTTCCTTAAACCTGTCCCTCCATGCCATACTTTTAACTAATGGAAAACATGTTTGTACATAAAGGACATTGCATGTTAAATAATGTAGATTTTGGCAGAAATTTCTATTCGGTATCTCAGAACATTTTATTTTAAGATTTGTTTGGCTATTTGATTGGAATCTGTATAATAACTGGCCAAGTGGTTTGACGAGACACGGAGTAGCTGAATGTTGAAACAATAAATGATAAAAAATACCAACTGAAAACGCAGAACCAGATTTTCATATGTTTCATACGCAGAATCTGAGTCACAGATACATTTTTTTTGGCCACAGCAGCTTTTTGTGACAGTGGAGAGAGACAGGAAATGGGGGGAAAGATACAGGGGAAGACACGCGGGCAAATTGGCGACGGGCCGGGACGCGAACCCGCGCCGCCCGCACCACAACACGGCATATGTTTGTGGTCACCGGCTTCACCACTCTAAGAGTTCGAGGAAGTAGTGATGTCACCAAAGGTACTGGCACTGAGATGCAAAAAAAAAAAAAAAAAAAAAAAGGCAAGTGATGCAAGACAAATAGCCCTGTTAACCAAGTGAAACATAGGTCTACCCCAGAGACAGAGGTTTGCAGGTCAGCATATGGCTTTAGCAACAAAAGCTTTTTGGTTAAGAAGACTATGATTCTGTGTGTGTGTGTGTGTGGGGGGGGGGTGAAATGCTGATAATCATTAAGTGATTCTCTGAATATGGTGTGAAGTTTTTATTTGCAATGTACAATATACACTTCTTAAGAAATCTGCAAAGGGGATGAGAACATTTTTGTCATTGTTCATTTTGTGATATTCATCATTTGTTAATAGTGAAAACAGGTGCACATCAAGTCTTTTACAGAGTGAGATGCACTGTCAAATTGTGAAGAAAGGGTAAAAGTGTTATGAAATAATGGATACTGCAGGTTTGCATGGACAGACATATGATTTCCAGCAGTTTCTGTTGACTGTGACCAAGTGCTTGCTTATAGAGGTACCTTACAACATAAAGTGTCTAGTAATTCCTATTGCAGGCGCTGTATAAATACTTTTTTTGGCAGTTCTGTTATTGCGCCAGCTCATCCCATGGTTGCCAGAGCAGATGGTAGACTCCATTTAGGCTGGGTCACAGTTAGTTTTTTCCAAACCCAACTCATTCACTCCCTGTCTGCATAAAAAGGGTAAGCAGTAAGCTAAATATTACCAGCCAATGTCCAAAGAAAAACTAAGTCATGTGACTGAGCTATGGGTCTCTCATGACAAAGAAGTAGCCTTTCTCAGTCTTTCATTTCCCTACTCACTTAACCACCAACTAGGTCACTCCTTTAGCTCTGCCTTGTCTCATTAAACTCTCAATCATTCGTTGTGGGTGTATATTTTCAGTCCCGGTTGGTTTACAGCTAATCCGCTTACTGCGTGCCTTTACTTGCCTAACTGGCTCTAACTGGCCATAATCGACAAGGGAAGCAGCATGTCTGACGAGACAAATGGGCTAACAATCAGCAGCCAGTAGCATGCGTCGTCTTTGATACAGGGCTGTGGCCACACCAAAGAAATTATTTTAAAGTGGCAATTGATGGTGTATGTGCAGACAGCTTCTTTACTGCTCAAATAATGAGTTGTGCAAAGTACTACACAAAACAATCATTAAAACTGAATTATTAATGACTATTAATATGGACGTTCTCATTCTTGCATATATGAATGCAACCAGTGAAAACTTTTGCCTTCGCTATTACTGTATGTTCTACACTGCATGCAATTTTCATTGCATGGCATATTGTAAAACATCAATTAACATAACAAAGTTTATAAAATAATGGTAGCACAGCATTTGTTTGAGCCTGAGCACCAAATACAATGTTTCTTTCTTCTTTTTGTAAAAGTTTGAGACAAAAGTGCTATCAGCAGGTTATCAGAATGCAGGTACCATAATCTAAGTGCAACAGCTCACAGATTTAACTGCCAGCCTAAATGTCCATCGTCGCTCTGCTACCATGGAAAATCATTTCAAAACGTGGCGCACTGACCTGGAGTTGAACTGAAATCAGCAGTGGCACACAGCAAAGCGGTAAATGCTGTTTGTTCAGAGTGATTGCCATATTCAGTCACCCTATTTAAAATCATCCTCATTCACACTGAAACTGTCTCACAGACTGGCAAGATTTTTTGGGGAGAAACCATACTGCTTTAGGTCACATAAAAAAAAAAACATTTGGGTAAGCAATCAAAAAACACCAGCAGCGTTTCCCACATACAGTGCTAGGTAGGTTTGGACAGCTTTTTTCCCTTAATAAACGAAATAATCATTTAAAAAATACATTTAGTATTTACTCAGGTTAACTTTATCTAATACTAAAACTTGTTTGATGATCTAAAGCATTTTAGTGTGACAAAAACTAAGAAATCAAGAAATGGGCAAACGCTTTTTCACAGCACTGTACTATGGATGCACGCTTCTATATTATACCTACTTTTATTCTTTCCAATCTTCTCCAGTTCTTTCTATTCATCTACTGGTGCTTGGCTCTGGTTTCTGGATATCAGGTCTGGGCACAGGCTAATCATGTGTCCCACAGGCTCATTAAGACTCCAGCAATCTGAGAGTAGCACATTATCCCAGACACACTCTGGTGTGACACAGCAGCCTGAATGCCATGTCCACGGAGAGAGAAAAACCACTGGTGCTTGGCCCATCAGTTGCTTTCAGCAAGTTTTTGGCTCTGTGAAATCATTTTACATCACTAAAGATGTCCTTTCAGAAGCCACAATCCATTCCAAATATTTTGGATAGCCATTAAGAGTGTGCACGTGGAGAGGTGGTAAATAAACTAAAGAATAGATATATAATTTCCTCTTTGAGCTGTGCTTATAGGTGAACCTTTCAATTCAGACATGGCTTTCCACTAAAAACACAGATGTAGAGAAGCAGAACTGCATTAAAATTTGATGAACTAGATCATGAAATATGGAAGGACGGATAAAGTGGATGTTAATAGGTTGCCTATGGGTGCACCAAGCCTCTAAGTGAGGTGAACCCCTCTCCAGCAGAAACAACTATTAAAGAGACAAGTGTGTGTGTAAGTGTGTAAAATACCAAATCTGTCCATAATGAAACGTGCGTGGAGCTGTAGAGCTTGCACAGAATTCAGCAGATGGATTAGTAAAACATTTACACAGTAATGGATAGTCATTGCCCACATACGTATTGATGTTTCTCTTTAATTTTACACTCAATAAAGAGCGCCGAACTCATGCACTGCTAAACAATGATGTCAAAGTCACAGATGTAAAACTACAGAATTCCAAAAGTACATTTGCCACTAAAATTTTATTAGTAATGTTAACTAAAGTCATAAATTAGAAGGTTATATGAAGTGAATCCATCTGTACATCTACAGTGACTGAACACTGGAATTACCAAGGGGGTAATTTTGACCCCTTGGCTTTTTAAAAATCATGTAATTCTGCTCAAATAAAACTGTCTCATATTTTATGACATTTCCTAAAATGGGTTTATTCATCATATTGTGGATTTATTTCATATTTCATATTGTGGGGTGATAAAAATAAAATTATAGCCACTTATACCTAGAACTGATGGCAGAGTAACACACACACAAAGCAATCACATATAAAACATTAGGTAACTAAACTATTTCGCTTTAAAGCAACTATATTTATGGCTCTTTATGCCAGAAATGCTTTCCAGTCGTTTTGAAAAACGAGTATAAACACAGGTGGACCGACACAGTGCAGTGAAAAGAATTTTAATGTCTGTCTTACTGTGTTCATCTTTTGCAGGATACAAGCGGCTACAACCTGCTACAACATACCAGTATCACAGGTATTCTCTTAAAACCATACATGCTGACAATTATTTAAAGAAATCTATTCAGTCAATATTCTTATAGAAATTATAATCTAACAGTATTGCGGCAAGTCTGATTGCAAGACAAAGGCTTGGTGTTGTGTTTTAACCCAGTTTGGGCACAGAGATTGTGAGAGATGAATAACATGTTTGTGTTGCTCTTTTGAGAGTGACAAGAGAAAGGCGGAACTTGAAAAGAGGCTGGAAGTGCTAATGAGGCTTATTTTAACAACACAACAGCGCCATGAATATTTAAGAGCTAACAGTAAAAAGTCTGATGAATTCACTATTCCGAGTGAAAAAATTCCTCTTTAAATCTACTGCTACCAAGACAGTGCTGTAAAATATCACTGTACAATAGTAATGGTTGTTATAAAACCACATTTCTGTTTTTATTAATACACCAAGGACAATTTTGAATGAAACGCATTTTAAAAAAACACTTCACACATCCTCACGTACTCTGGCATCCTTAATGAAATGAATTCGCAGCAGTTTTGATTGTGAAGGAAAATCATGCTTTCAAACCAGTGGCGAGCTTTGGATAATGCAGCTATCAACTGGCTTCTTTTTTTTTCATTATTGTAAATGGTACTTCATTAGTCATGCACAATAATGGATGCTCAAACTTTCTTCTCACATCTAAAGAGGAGAGTTTCAAGGTATTTGGAAAGATCCTGCAAGATGCTAAGTCTGTGGACTCCCGCTGTTGCTAGGCAACAGCAAGGGCACCAGTCCTTTTTTTTTTTTTTTTGAGGAAAACAACTTCACTGTCCAAAATAAATAAAGATAGAAGGAACACACCATGAACCTCTTGAGCGGGGTTAAGTCGCTTGGAATAACACTCAGTCAGCATCAAGTGCTGTGGCTGCAGAGGCCAAAGAGCTTTTTTATGTTTAGTATTGAGACTCTTTACTCTTAGGAAGAAAGGAAACATACAGAATAGCAGCATTTTCTAGAAGGTTTACATTGTGTAAATAGGATAATGTTACCCAAGTAAGGTAAAATGTTGCACGTTGTGTTCTGAAAATAGAAAAACACTGTTCTATTTTTCTAAAATGGAGTTAATTATTTCGGGTCTGTGGCCCCTCAAAATGTGGAAAATGTAAATTGTGTTTACGGCTATGTCCTTTTCATCATGGAAATGTGAGCAAATACCCTCAGAACAGATCAAAAGGCTACTAGGCCACTAACAGCAGCAACAAGGACTCCTTATCAAAGAAGCCTGGCTTTATCTCATTAAAACAGGCGAGAAAGTGGGAGGAAAAAAAATCACTTCCAAAGGGAAATGAAACAGTTTTACTCGTATTTGCTTTGTTATTTAGCTAGTACGGCTCAAATTAATTACTCTCATCTTCTTCACTCTATTCATTATTCTAGCTGTAAACACATTAGTCAAATGAAACGTCTCTGAGCACACCTGGCTTTCTTATCTTTTGTGCTGTCGACAACAGGGTGGTTCAGCTTTTCTACATGCTGCAAGCCGAGTATTAAAGAAACCCAGTGCCTTTTATGGGATATGGTACCTGCCGCCTATTCAACCGATACCTGCCTCCCAGGAAGCCTTAATGTATGAGATTTGTCAGTGTCAATTTCCCAGTTAATCTCTCTAGTCCACCTCACTGCTGCCTCTGCCGCCCATTCATTCCGCTGCTCTGTCTCTATCTGCTCACACTATCCCACACATGATACAAAGGCAATGGGCAGCCCAGGAATAGGAACTACGGTACCTCTGCGGAAGCCGATCCTGCAAAGTAATCCTGCATCTGAAACCAGCAGAGCTGATAGACATCCAAGGAAAACTGCTGGCACATGGCCTGAATTTCAAGGCACAGTCTGAGCTTTCCTTTGCGACACACACTGAAAATAAGCACTCTGAAAAGTTAGACTATAAAAATGTCATTTATAACTGACTGTGGTCCCCAGGTACTGTAAAAGTATTGATATTTAATACACCATTTTTTTTTTTTTTTAACAAAACAGTCTCTACTTGTACATTAGGATTGGACAACATGTTAAACTCTTATAACTAGTTACTGTAAGTTGAACAACCAACTGACATATTTATGAAGGTGTGCAGAGAAAATACAAATTAAAAAAATCCAATAAAAAATTACAAATATTACTTTAATTTTTAAATCTAATTTTGTATTAAGAGGTGGGAAGTCAGTCAGGGAATATGTAATTGCACCAATCATTTAATTTTTTCTTTTTTTTTAAGTAAAGGTGCTCCATTGTGTTTTTCAATACTTTATCAATATATACAGATTTGGGCAAAGAATGAATGTAAACACCATATAAGAAGTTTTGACACAGAACAAATTGCATTGCGGTCAGCTCATTTTTCTGTTTATGTGAGCTCAGAGTGTGCTGCAGTCAACCAGCCAAGGTGAAGCTCAGACACAAAGGAGGGATAAACTGCTAATCAATAGAGAAAGAGAAGCATAAAAAAAAATTATTACTCTGGCTTCTGAAAAGCTAACGTGTTCTTTTAACAGTGTCGGAAACCAACATTACTCAAGAACAGAGGAAGTATTTAATACGGCACCAGACTAGAGTTTGGCAGGCAGAGAAGTGTAATTTGCCTTAAGATCTGCAATGAGAAAAATGCAAATTTAGGCTACATTAACAAAACTCATGTTCTCAACTCATTAGTATTGGACGCCAGCACACCAGAAAGCCTCCTAGCCAGAACACATTACAGCATCGAGTAATAAAACAGTTCCAAAAAAATTAAGACCTTGACTGAAATTAGTTACAAACTTCTGAGGATGGCTAAGCTAAAATAACTGAAGTTCTCAAAAAAGTATTCTGTAAAAGTAAAACTTAATGACAATAAGTCGATTCCTATATAAATGATTTGTTTTTGCTATAGCTATTTTGCTATTTTACCGTACCTGCTTTGAAAATATAAAAACACAGCCCAGAGCAGAGGAGCTGGAATTAGTTTTCTATCAGACCACTTTAATTAAAATGTACTAAAAGGGCCATTATTGATTTTTTTTTTTTTCTAGCCACTGATGCCAAAACCATATATGTCTATACCTCTTTTAACTTTGGACGGAGCCACACTAATGGTTGTGGACACCAACTTACTTGTCTAACTACAAAGCTATAAAGCTAATATTTGCCTTTGATCAGCTGTTTGGCTGTGGCATTGAGCAGCTCCAAATTGGCTGCCAAGAGAATAAAGCTGTATTTGTACTGGACCAGTTATAAAACTTTATACTGTACATGTTCTCTATCATCTCTACATGAATTACTTTTCTGACTGTATTCTGTTAAGATGTGTAGCCAACTGAGCTTTAGATGTGTTAGAGTTTACCATGGTGTCGCAGCCACAAAGAAAAAGTTGACACTAACAACCACACAAAACAGTAAGGCCATCTATTAAAGTCCTTGTAAGGATTTTTACCTTTAGAAAATGCCTTGAAAATGTCACCATTGGCACTTAAATTAAGATATAGCTTGAATTCAGATATAGCTTAAAGGCTACCAATTCATCTGCTGCACCATTAAAGACCTCAAATCTTTTACCATCCTTTACCAGATGCTCATTGTGGCTGTAATAATTTGAACCTTCAAAACATTACCCCTGGACTGCAATTTGCATTCAGTTGCAATGTTGTTGTAAATACCGTAAAATCTTGTAAATGTTTTGATACTATTCGCAAGTCTGTTTCACGTTCAGTTTAAATGTTATAACAGAAATGCATTAATCACGCAGCCCAGCAGCTATGAAGACTGTGGATTATTTGTATTCCATCCTGTTTTTCTTTGTTAGAGGTAATGCTTTACACAAAATCTGTCACAATGTCTGAGCTTAATTGTTTAGCAATGCACTGAAATGAGATGGTTGATGGCTGAGACTTTGATCTATCTCCCAGTTCCTGTATGTGCTTTTAAAGTCTTGCGCTGTGCAAAATACCTAACCTATTGATCTGATTCATCAAATTGTGAATAAAGACACTTCTATTCATCAGCCACTTATTTGAAATGCACTAGGATGTTCTTTTAGAAATGCATGGCTATCATGTGTCCAGTAATACCTAAAATTCTTTAGACAAGTGACTTCTGGCAGCTCCGTCTTCCACTGTAATTTTAAAATGGCACATTGATTTATTTTCCCACTAAGCATAAGGCCATCAGTTTGCCGCATATGACATTATTGCTCATTCAAGGCTGTCTGGGGAGAAATTATGATGCCTCATGATGTTCTATGAATTAAACCCATAGAACTGAGGCAGGCCTGATGTTAAATTCAAAGGACAATAAAACATTTTCCTTCAAAGCACAGCAGACTCTGTGGAGACAAACTGCAAAAGGTACAGAGGACAGTTAACAGTTCTGTGAGAGTTGTACAGTGCAAAAATCTTGAGCCACCCCTCATTACTTTATATTTTGCATCCAAGGAGCCAGACCTTCTTAAAGTGGTCTAGAGCAGTAGTTCTCCAGGCTTTCTGAAGGTCTTTCAACGTTTTTCTTTGGACTTTGGCTGCTTTTTCACTTATTTTCAGTCCAGTCCTCGTACCGGACCAGTTTCAGAAGATTGTTTTGCTTGTTTGTTGAGCCACTTAACACTGAACTATGAATCAGTCAAGCATAAAAAAGAATCAACGATGAACCAGCACTGTGTCTACATGTGACAGAAAACTTAGAAAGGAACCAAGCCTTTTGCACAACACATATTTTGTTCCCATTTCATTAGTTGAATTTATGAAAAATACCGGCAATAACACAGTTTGACAGGCTATAAAGATGAGAGCGGTACAACAGCGAGTGTCTACAGCCATCTGTAAACCACAGTGGATGCTTTATCATGGTTTGGGGCTGTATTTTAGACAGTGGTGTTCTGGATCTTGTCAAAATTTACAGAATTATGATCACAGAATCAGATTTTAATCCACCATGCAATACCATCTGTAAAACATCTGATTGGTAATAGCTTCATTTTTTTTTACCTTGACAATGATCCCAAGCACGCTGCCATTGCGGTAAATGCTTACCTGGATAGAAAAACACAGAGTGGAACACTATCAGTCATTGATTGGACCCCAACAGAGCCTGGACCTCAACATTATTCAAACAGCGTGGGATTGTCTGGACAAAGAACAGAACAAAAGGCAGTCGAGATCCAAAGAAGAGCTTTGGAATATCCTTCAAGAAGCCTGGAGAACTATTCCTGAAGAAATTACAAGAAACATTACCTAAGAGAGTTCAGGCTGTACTGAAGAATAAAGGTGGTCATACCAAATATTAATGTTCAGGCCTGTTAAAATTGCAGAGACTTTTGCTTTATTTACTGTATTTCCTTATATATTTGCACATTTCAATAAATTGAAGCCCCTATTTCCCATTTTCCTTGCCAAATATGAAGAAATAAGTGATCAAGAATTTTGCACAGTACTATATATGTTCAGTTATGTTTTTTCCAGTTTAAGTCACAGACTTAAATTCAGATCTTTACCTTTACATTGATCTAAAGATTACACTCAAGAGAAATATGTAAACTACTTCTAAAACCGGATTAAGGCCCCAAAGTGTTCATCTGGGACAAGCCAAGTGTGCTTTTCAAAGAATGCATATTAACGTGATAAATTGCCAAACGCACATGCTACCCTTTTGTTTTTCCCATTTACTCTTCATTGTTGAGATGGTCATAAAAACACTGCAGCTTTGAGCTGTACATTACCATATAATAATGCTGCTAAATTGCTGTGGGAATTCATTTTAATGGGCAAGAAAACAGTTTTCCAGTGAAGTCCTACATCCAAACTACTCATAACTATAAGAGTGGACTGCAGTATTAAAGCAATCACTGGCCAAATAGCTGACCCTGGAGACTTGACTGTGTTACTCATTACAGCAACTCTGACAGTAAAAGCCATCATGGTAACAAAACTTCACTCTCTAATCATTTCGGTTGCCTTCCAAACCATTTTAACATAGTTTAAAAATTAACATTCAGCTTGGAAAAAAGGCATTTATGCCTAAAGAAATACAGATGTGCAGAATGCTTTTTATTTACACAATTTTTTTCAGTGTTTCTCCTCTCATAATATATATACATGCATATGACACTACCACACATAATGCAAACATGTCAGGTGATAGGATAACATGGAAAACATTAACACAGCATTCACGCTTAATTCCTGTTCAAACTAAAAATGGGAGAAAATATTATCAGTGTTGTCGTAAACAAAAGTACAAATCCCTGCTGTTATGGCAGTCATACTGAGAGACTTCTGATGTTTCGCAGTCATTTCCATTCCACAGCCAGCATTTGCATTTGTTTGATTTCCAGCAGCAGCCTGCAATGCCTCTTTGTGCAACAATACAGACACAAATAAATTAAGATCCGTCCTTCCTGGCAGAGATTATTTATCTCCCTACTCAAGCTGTCTGAACTTCGAAAACACAGCTTCAAGTTATTCATTGCTATTCCCATACTCGTCGCCCACTGCCTTGACAGTAAAGACTACAGTCGTCTCCACGCCTGTGCATGTTTTTTTGTAAAATAAAGGTCTTATACAACTGCTAATAAAGAATTCGTTTTGCTTACTTTGGTGTGCAGATGTCGCATAAATCATTGTAATGTAATGCATGCCTATAGCTATAACCCTGCCACTAATCCTTCTGCAGAAAATCAATTTTTCACTTTGGCCTTAGCTGCCCTTAGGAAGACAAATCACAAAACTAGTCAAACCAGCGATCAGAATCAAACAGACTAGAATCAGACGGAGGACAGTATAATGCCTCTTGTACAATCAGTAACAAGTCACTGTTGGAATACCATGCCATGCCATTTCATTCTCATCACCCTCTTAAAAGACAAACATTATGTAATTAGGATGATTAAGATGAGCAGAGACTAAAGGCCAACAGTGTTAACATAGCTTGAGATAATAAAAGGATTAGGGGTGATTCACTTAGAGAAGCTTAATGGGTTTTTTAAAATAGAAAACAGGAATTCATTAGTAACTGTGATTGACAGCTGAAAATCAGTGAATTTAAATCAGTGATTAACACGGCAGGCCTTCTTGGTGAAGAGCAAAGGCTGGAAGTCACTTATAATGTCACAAAGTCAGGTGCAAAAAGTGAAAAAACACTTTTAGGAAAACAGAGACCAGATCTGCAGTGAGCAGATGAGCACTGACCCAACCTGACCCACTTCTCCCTGATTTATGGTTTATGGTCCCTCAGCAGACACAGCTTTGTTGTGGGGGGTCATAAATCTCCCGCACCTCAGAGCTGATCAGCTGACCCTCCGATCCTGGCAGCCGCCCCCTTCTCGCAGTCCTGTCCTCCGGCCGCAGCCCAGCTCTCAACACAAAGCAGAAATCACTCGAGCCACAAGCGCAGGCAGTTAATCACCATGAGCAGACAATAGCATGAAATGGAGTCAAGCAGGCCAGGAAGGCAATGCATCGCTATCACTAAAGGACTCAAACGAGACAACCGCAGTTTACCTGTTTGGTAACCTCCACTCTGAGCAGAGGCGCAAAGTTAAACGAAGTTCTTGCTGTATATAACAAGCCAGTGGGGGTCCAAATAAGAGGAGCCGAGCCTCAGGCATGTGAAGAAACGTCACCGAAATGACAAGACAAATATGACACAGTGATACAGTTCTGTGTTTATGCCTCCAGCCATCTTTGAAGAGGTAAATGTTGGACTCAACATAAGGCATTTTAATTAATGTGGTGAACAGAGCACAGGACTTGTAAGGCTCTAAGAACTTGGACCATCAGGCGGCCAAACACTGAAGAGTGCAGCCCGACTCAGCAGGTTAACTGTTGCAGCATGTAAAGCACCATATGTCTGAAATGAGTTATTATGTCTGGATCAGACATAATCACATCTTTACAATGTCAGTGGCAAAAGATGAAAAACAAAAGAAAATTACAGAGTAGAGGAGCAGAATATTGAACACAACGGGGACATCAGGGATTTTAATTTGAAAGGGAACAGAGGCACAGTGGGAGATAGAGAGACACAGGCAGAGAGCACTCAGATATTCCTCTCCTAAGACAACAGGCTGGAAATAAATACGTACAGAGCAGCATGCCGAGAATCGAACCGTGTCGCCTCTCGCAGCGGCACCATCACGGAAATAATCAGCACACTCACCTGCCTAAAGCATGTAAATGCATCTCTGCACTCAGTCCTTCCTACCGTGTGTGTATCGTGAGGGAGCTCTGCTGGTGCTCTGCACACGTCACCAGTCTAAATGATCTCTATGATTCATGCGGGAACAGATAATTGGCTTTCAAAAAAGTGGGATAAACACTCATTGTAATGGCAGTGAGTAGCCTGGCAATAATTTTGTGTTCTCACTCCTGCGCTGCGATGTTCTTTCTATTGTTATTCTCTCTCTTCCCCCCCCTCCTGTTCGGTCTTCCTTGTTCATTTGCTGACTCTCTCCAGAGCCCCCGCAACCCCAAAGTCCCACCACACGTTCCTCTTTATCCCTCGAAGTCTAACTCTCCTCGTCAAGGTGCCACTAACAGCTTCTTGCAAACCCTGGTTTCTCATTGGTTCATTCCACCCTGTTCTCCTCCACTTTCCAGTTTTCCTGTCTTAAAGGAACAATGTATTCACGCCCCCTCGACCCTGCCCCCTCTCTGTTCTTGCAGCTCACAAAGTGTATCATGATGAGAAGTGTTGGGCAAAACTAATTACAGTTTAGGGGTTGAAGCAGCGGGACAGACATCAATAATTCATGAGCTCAATTTAAAGGGTGACGGCAGACGTGTACCTGAAGTAGCGGAGCTTGCAGAAGGAGCAATATTAGATTTTCTTAGACACCCTGTTGACATTGTGTATGTGTGTGTATATCTGGAGATACACATGGCATAAATGAAAGGCTATCGAGCAATCTCTGACATTTATCAATCTCTTGGCAACTGAAGAAATCTGTCAGCATCGACAGGTCTCTCATACAACTGGAGGTATTTGTGGCCTGAAACTGGCTCAAACAGGGAAATCATTTTTTTTTTAATGGGATGAGTAAGCTAGTTAAATAGCACAGAGACTGGAAGAACAGCTCTGGTGTAAAGGAAATGTGTAAATCTATTTTTTGCTCAACAAATGATCTTTTCAGAAATAGGTATTAAAACAAAAACAATTTATTTAGTGCCAATTCACAACAGTCATCTCAAGGTACTTCATAATGTAAGAAGAAGGAAAAAACCAGAGTTTCATCACCCCCCCCCCCTAAGCAAATGACATAACGTTAAAAAGTGAATTAGTGCTTATTTTGCAAACATTTTAATTTGTCAAAAATGGTCAGTAAAGCAAAGGCTTGTGTTGTGGTTTGAGAATGAGAATGAAGTTCTTAAGCCTTCAGGTCATTCCTTTAAACATCCTTCCAAACATTAAATGCAATTTTTTTTTTTACATTCTTTTAAATTACTGTGCAAACAATCTGACATGTAAACAACTCCCCTGCTGCCTGCTGGGCTTGCTTAAACACATTTTTCTATTTTGGTTTAGACCCAGAATACCAAGGGTAATCTTCAAATTCATCAAGTTTCCCAACCAGCTTCATCACCGTTGGACATTTATTTTAAATCCAGCAGTGACTCTGTAATCTCACCAAACATGCATGCAGAGGCCAGTTCTTTAATCCCTTAAAAAATTTCCTCTCTTAAGGATTGGAAGTATTTTGTTTGTTGGACAGCGAATGTAGTGTCCAGTGGTACACAGTGACTGATATTATTAAATGTTATTACATAGTGAAGAACTAGTCTTACAATGGTATTTAAAAAAAAAAAAAATCTTTTAACCATTTACACCAAAGCTTTGCGCTTTCAAAATATGAATAAGCGGAATACTGAATTTCAAAATAAAGCTACAAAATTCTGAAGAGATGAGGGCTCAAACTGAATAGGAGGCTTATGACAACTCAACTTCTGGAATACTCAGCATTTTCTTTTTAATAAATGAGAAAAAAAAAATCTAATAAATCAAATTCAAATAGTTTCAGGCATCATTGTCTCGCCGTGACACACTGTGGTTTTCAGTTTAAAGATCCATTCATCTTAAAGTTACAACTCAAACTAAAATATGAACTCAAAAATATCACATCAGATAAGGCAGCTGTTTTTATTTTAGCACAACATATATGAACTATTGTATCAAAAGTATTATTTAAGACTCAATATCAAATGCAACTGTGCAACAACTACCTATTAAATGTGTTTTATCATAGATGTATTTGTTTATAAGTCAAATATGAATCCCAAAGGAGGTTTGTGTTACCAGCTGGAATCAAACCAGCGACCTTTCACTTGCTGAATGGAAAACTGTATTATTGCAATTATTCTGGTTATGTTAGAAATGTGTTAAAATATTTTAGAACTATTTACAGATGTTTTCTGTGTCCCTTCTTATGACACAAATGCAGCAGGAATTCCAGGCCTCTACATACTGCCTGAGCACCTGTGTTACCTGAAATTACACCGATAAATTAGTGATGACGACGAACAGCTTCAATCGCAGGTGCATTTCAATTTCCTTCCCGAGGCGCCTCGTGCAAACGCTGAGATCTGCAGTTTGCGCTTTCGTCAATCTGAATTTTTTAAGTGAGCAGCTTTTTACTGGCTCACTCAGAACCATTAACTAAAAATACCAACACATGCAGCCACTAATTCAACCATTTATTTGGTCATTCTTGTGAGTCTATTAGGAGAAAACCTAGAAGCAATTCATAAAAGCTTTACTGCTTCCTGGAGTATGCTCTGCACAAACACCTGCACAAACTGGCAGGGTTTGTATATAAATGATGCAATTTGATTATTAAAAAATGAGCTGGCCCGCAATAATTAACTGTTAAGTTTGGTGTAGTACAGCTAAAATTCTTAAGCCTAAACTGCAATTTAACTTTAAAATCTGTACCTCTGTTTAATTATGAATAGAAATGTATGGAAATAAAACTCTTTTAGGATAAATAAACAAATAAATCAAGCAAATAGGCAGAGTCAGTCGCCTTCAGGTCCACATCTGCACCGTCAACCTTAGTGCACCTAGGCTTGCTGATCAAAGCTGCTCGTGTCTTCAACAGCAGCTTGTGTGAAGATTTTTTTTTCTTTTTAAAAAGGAATGGCAATATGGCATTGTTATGCAACCTATTTTAACCAGCACTCCATCCTATTTTCCAAACAAACGCAGCTTGCCTTTGGTCTTATTTCACTGTCATTGATGCATATTTCATAAGGGAATTCACTGTCTTGCTTTGATTCTTCGGCACTTTGGTGCTGCTGTCTAGCAATCCATTAGTGCCCATTATCATCTCAACAGTCTTTATCAGAGATAACAAGAAGTCTCTCACAACTCTAATACACTGCACATTATATATCAGCTCTCCTCCTATAAAATGTTCTCTAACTGGTATGATAAAACGCACAACTAGAGCAATTCTATACAGTCTAAAAGAGAATCCAATGCATTTTTTAAAATAGTTTTTAATATTTATAGCAAGAGAAACTAATTATATAAAACTGCTAGCTTTAAAAAAATACTGGGCAAGACAAATACTTTATCCTCTTTAAAAGAGTAACACTTGAACACAATTAAAAGGGAAATTTGTTTTTTTTTTCAATCATTTGCTCAACCAGTATATAGATAAATAAGCCCCATTAACGTTTGCTGGACTTTTTGTCTAATTTTCCACCATTCGACAGCATCTGCTCACTAACCTGAGCAGTTTACTAACCTGAAAAATTAATTTGGCTGTGCAATGCTCCCCACAACGTTTCAGCAGTGCTAGAGTTACGATGTTAACTAGGCCACTTCATAACCTGACACCGCTAGCATTTAGAATCAGTATCACAAAGGAATTGTCCATTTCTGGTTCAACCAAGACCTCACACATTAAAACTGTGTGACCCACAGCAAACACGTCTAATGCTGCAGTGACTGAACATCTCTATGATTCTTCCATCTACAACACATTTAAAAAAAAAAAAAAATTACTGGAGCTCCTCCCATGCAGGTTCTCATCCCAGATGCATGTTCATTAACAGTGACAGTCGCAGAGTACCTGGAGAATAGTCTGCCCTCAGAATTACTGAGGTTCCACTTCTGGACAAACTAGCAGTTGTTTGTAACTTGTAGATGATGGCATTTACATCCTGTTTTTGAAGGTCTTAGAGAGTTGCTTAGATCTTGCCATAACAACATGCATAATTCAGTAGCAACAGGAGTAACAAAGCTAGACATGTCAGAGGTTAAAATAAGATGGGTTCTGCCCGTCACTCCCCAAAGAAATACTGATGTACAAAGAAGTAGCTAATCTGGAGCCACTGATTCTTATTTAATGGATGTGAAGCTATGATGAATGTAAGAATATGCTTATTTATTCCATTACACTATTAATAATCACAGTTCTAATGAGGATTAAATGGTTCATCACTATGTCAAAAAAAAAAAAAAAAAAGTCTGGTAGTGTTGGTACTACAAGCCAAACCCAATAAGCTTTGTAAAAGAACTATTAAGAAGCACTATTCAAGTAATGACTGGATTCCAGACACAAAAGATGAACTCTTTAAAGAAAATTCAGTTATTTCTAAATCTAAAGAAGAAAGCCATCATTTTAGAGTCTCAGCTTTTAATAGGAAATTGGTCCCGTATTGAGGGAGAATGCTATATTTGACAAAATTTAGAAAAAGGGCAACCTCAAACGATTTTTTTTTTTACTATTTTGCTAAACATTAAGCTACACATTATGTACTCTAACTTATACACTTTATAACTTCCCTCCTCTCTTCTCGGGACAGCTCTCTCCAACTCTGACTCACATTTACATTGTTGTCTTCCTGCAACAACTCACCGGAGACAGTTCAGATCAAGACTTCTATATGAGCTTGATTTCTGACACATGTTGGACAGATCTCTGTAGTGATGCTTTCCATTATGTTTTCAGACACGTTGCCTCAACAACCTGAGCCTGTCACTGCAAAAAAACAAGCACCTTTACTTTGACGTGGACAATTGTTCCACGGGATTACACTGAGGGGACTTTGTGGTCATAATACTCTCACTCAATATTGGACCAAGTCCAAACATTTTTTTTATCCTTATAATATTTTATTTATAAAAGTCTGTCTTCATTGATCTTCAGCTTTACACTGTGAGCACAGGTCTTCTTGACCACCACTGGGCCAGAAGTCACATTCTCAGATTTTCAGATTTTATTTGGCATTTCTCTTTCCTTTCCTTTTTGAGTCACAACACTAAACAGTTGAATACAACACTTTTTACTTTCAACAGAGCATCCTGTTGTATTGATAATTTTATGTTGGAGGACCTCTTCAACCACTGCAATTGTTTTTGACTAAGTGAAAGTATTTGCTGCTCCCATAATTGAATTTCTTGCCATAGGAAACAAACATAAACAGTTCGTGTTGTTCAAAAATAAAGTGCACTGAATGTGTTGCTCATGCAGAATGAAAATTTTCATCTACTGTATCTGTTATAACAAACACTTCATTAGTGTCACTACTTTATCAGAATAGATCTGTTTAAAATTTACATTATTTATCTTCAAATGAGCATATTTCTTATAACTGACCCACCAAGACAGAGTTTTTAACACAGCTGAGCAATATTTGTTGGTGGTTTTTTATTCTACTACACAAAATGACTTAAAACATAAAATAAGTTCAAGTACAAAGTTATCATTTCAGTACGTTAATACATACTGCTATACTGTGTATAACCTCAAGGTTCCCTAACACATCCCTGTTATATTTTCTTCCCATGATCAAGGTTCAACTCCGCAATTTAACGAAGCACCAGAGACTTCATTAAAAGACCTCCAGGCTTTTCCACATAAAAACGTCTGTTGATGTCTGAGCCGTTAGAGCTGCTATTCTAAAATCTAACTCTGTTATTTACTCTGTGCTCTTGGATATGAGCTGCAAAGCACTAAAAGGTAACTTCTGATCAGTGTAATTAGCAATCACTGATTCCAGGTCAGATTAACCTAAATATTGATGCATGACTGTGTGTGTGTGTGTGTGTGTGTGTGTGTGTGTGTGGGGGGGGGGGGGGGGGGGTTGTCATGAGCTTGCTAACTGCCCCCCACCCCCCCCCCCCCCCCCCCCCACCCATCATTTAAAAACTGGAAAATGAATTTGTGACTTGGTAGTTTGTTACTGAATCACAGGTTACCTGATCTAAGAAGTAGCAGTAAAAAAAAAAAAAGAAAGAAAGAGAAAAGTAGTAAGAATGTGAATCTTCATGACATTTTAATGCCAGATCACAAAACTCCATTACTGATACAGCCTTTTATTACTTTGTGCTACTTTCTTTGGTTTATCTGCACCAGAACTGATATGGAAGCAGTATGAGATGTTCACGGTGCAATAAGCATCTCTGTAAATATCAAACTATTAAGAAATTATTATCAGTTACAATTTTTAATGTTACCATGTGTACTTATTTATTTGAAAATAAATAAAAGAAATGAATAAGCCATACATATCGCGTTTGTACCAAAGAAATTAAGAGGAACATGAAGTAAAAGGAAATGAAAACGCAGGAACAAACAAATCCATTTTCTTTCTTCACAAATAACTGTCAGTATTTACACTACAGCAGCACAAAATCCATACACTCTTGCAGCCCTACAACTCAGTACTGAGATACAGACTCGTAAATGTTGTCAGATTATGAGCACACCAGGAATCTAAGAAGTTAATTAGAGCAGCAGTTACACAATATTAGTGATACCAGGAGCAGAAAGGACACTGAACAAGGATACCTGTGTTTTATTGATACAGCCATTGAGTCTAAATGCAGTGAGCCCCAATAATGACAAATGAATTGATGCAAAAAGCTTTAAGACAAATCATCTACAATTATATTAATAAATTGGGGTTGACGAGAAATGCAAGTTAAACTGGAACTGGCTTGGTCACATGGCATTTGAGATCAAACGTACCCACAGCATAATCTGCATACTGAAAATAAACTTTGAAAAGTGAAAGATTCCTGTGGTTTTTTTTTTTTCACAGGATCGAGACAAAGTTCGGGACGTTAAAGTAACTCCAACAATTTCAACAACAGCTGCTGACATTTAAGGTGAATTCAATTAAATACTTTGGGTGCTTGACAACATCGCTTCCTTTCTTTCTGACGTAGAAAACTTGAAGAAAACCTGCTGAGCATATGGGGCTCAATATTATACCCACAGTCAGAGACACCTCCTCTTCCCTCTCTTAATAAACATGATATTCAAGCTTTGCATCACAATGCTCACTGAACCAGCTAAGCACTTGACAGCAACATCAGTGCATCTCTGAGTGTATGAATATACAGTCTGGATTCATGCCTGGAGTGTTTCATCTCCTTCCTGTGCTAATCTTGGCATCGATGTTAAGCATGCTTTAAGTAAAGTCCGTTTTTTTTCACTCATTCAGCCAGGCAGGAAACCAGTCGGTAACTCAGTCATACAGTCACTGCACTGACATTAAGATTTTTCTTCACAGCAACTGAACATCTACCAGAGCTAAGATCCCGCTACTACTGAAGCAGCCTTCATACTCCAACGCTTACGCCTCACATCCTTCATGTCACAGCAAAGCTCAGTGGCTGTCCAATAGATTCGAGCTGCCCAGAAATTCATGACCTGGGCCACCTCAGAAAATCAACATGGTAAGTCACTAGGGGGAATAGTATGGTCAGGAGGCAGACTAACAATTATTTATGGCATTTGTCTAACCTTTCACGGATAAATCAAGTGAGTGGCTGCCCAGACTATCTGAGCGGATGCTGTTGCAACCTTCAGTGTCTCCAGACAGCTAAAAGTTCAACACGTCTTATACAGGGATAAATTTCCTCTTTTAAAAAATTTAATTTAATTAGCACTCTTTTTGTTATTTTGAAAGCTGGAGATGATCTACTGATGGGAGGGAGGGGACCATTTTCCATTGTGCTTGCTGATTCTAGAAAACTATCAAACCAGTTGGAGTAAGAGCAACCCTAGACTGAGTGTTTGGAAAATAACAACTGAGAATGAAGTGAAGTGTAAATGTCTTACTAGGACGGACATTTCCATCTTCTCCACGTAGAACGTCTGTATTAACTGTGGCGAGGCAACAGAAATAAGCCTGCATGTAATTCCATTCAGAAAGCAGAAAGGATTAGAGCGCTTCAGGTTTACGTTCTGCCTGAGCACACAGTTTGTCCATTCTTCTAAAGAAATACGACTTCATTTAAATTGCTTGGACAGTAGAAATGAATGTAAAAGTATGACTCATTTTTTTAGGAGTCTAGTCAGTTTTTAAATGGGAGTGGAGGGGTGGGGGGGTGGGGGGTAAGGTCCTTTGTTGGTTGCTGTTTCAGACTCATACTTAAGAGTAAGATTTGTCTGGTATTACCACACAGACTAACTTTTATGCCCAAAGTGTGTAAATATACAAATACTGTAGTAGGATGTAGTGATTGTACAGCAGGTCAGGGACCACTTGATGTGTGGATTCATGTGTAAATATATGTAGAGGGTGAAATTTTGACTTCTGTGGAGTTGGCCTTGTCTTTGCTGTGTTTTTTCTTTTCAAATGGATAACAGTTGCAACATTATACACTGAATAATCAGGAATGTCCTACTTCACAAATCTGCACTGAGGACTGGGGCAATCAGAAGCAGCATCTCCTGCGGTACGTAAGTGGCCAATTTCTTTTTATTTTCTTTTTTGATGTCAGTGACGAAATGTCCTATTTCCTGTTGTTCCTTGTTTTTGTTGTTCCCTATATTTAATTCAATGCTTCAGTTCCATTATCAAAAATGCCTTCTTAAAGCTGGGATAAGCAACATGTTTTTAACATCATTTGAGCACATTGCTAGTTAAGAGGCCTTAGAGAGAAGTAGGTGCCTTCTCCTCCACTGAGCTCATTTTTAGACTTCAGAAACCTGCAATGGGAGACGGGCCAATTATAGGTCTTTTCAGAGCAGATCAGATAAGCAATATAAAGAAGTATAAAGAGTAAAAATGGAATAAAGATGTGGTCGCACACTGGGTTGAACAAAGTGCTTCACCCTGTGAAGCCAATAGCATCGACTTAATTTTAGCATGTATCAGACATGCTTGTCTGATGGGAATGACTTAGAAGAGAAGTTTCTACATATCAATTATATATTTTTTTTTCTTTTCTGGATATTTGCTTACTGCAATTTTTAAATAAAAGCTTTTTATAGCACAAGAGTAAGTTTCCACAGTGCACGGTTTTATACTGATTTTTGTATATCTTTTCAATCTTTCTGTAAAAATGAATTCATTCTGAATAATAGTGATTTCACAAAGTGCCGTGGTAACAAGCTGCAGCTCATAGTGGGAGACTCGCCCCTCTGTGACCCCTAATGAGCCAGCAGCCTCCCGCCAGAGGAAGCCCGCGCCGCTGCTCTTGTAATGAGCTGCTGTTTTGCTACAGGCCTTTCAGATGAGCCATGGAGCTGTCATTCGCACCGCAGGCCATGAGCAGCTCTGGCAGATGATGCAATTCTTTGACGACTTTAAGGACAATGCATGCCTTTGGTGAAGCCTTACTGTTAGAGTTTTAATTCAGCCTTCAGAAGTGAAATCACGTCTTGTATTAATAAAAAAAAAAAAAAAAAAAAAAAAAAAAAAGCTGTTCATGTTTTAAACAAGACACTGTAAAGTGCTTGTGTTTTGCTGATATTCATATGTTATATGTTTTGATTTGCAAAGAGGGTTGCAGCCAATGAATATTCAATTACATAATCTGCTGACTTCTTCTTCACTTACACAGTGACTAAGTCTTTAAAATGGGCAAAGGTACAGAAGATACAAGAAATGTAAAAGCCCAGGAAGAATTTTTTTTTTCTTCCAAACTGCTTATTTTAATCAACCAATAGTCCGAAAGTCCACAGATATTAATTTATAATGATAATTTGTAATAAAATAGAAAAGAAAAGAAAAGAAACCCCTCATAACCCCAAACCTTTTGTATTACTGATATTCTATTAGACGGCAGTGTGGAAAATATTTTTTAATGTTTTTTTTTCTTTTTTTTTTAAAGCCTCATACAACGTGCTTTAAGACAGTTAAAGATATGAACTCCTTCCCTCTGGTGCTGCCTGGCTGCTGGGCTGGATAGAAATTGCACACACGGTCTCTGAGTGTGACTTATTGCATTTTTGATGTTATCAGACACGCAACCCCACATGCTGTGACGCCTGTGCAGCGAGGGACGCTATAATGTGCAAAAGTTATGACTTGGTCCCCATCTCAGTGACATGCTGTGCAGAGCTTGATAAGAAGCAGAACCAGCGTGCTGGTACAGTTATCAGCATAACCACGTGGCCTTACCTTCAGCAACCGTCACCCTCAACTCGATATCAAACCAGCCAACATCCCACAAAATATGACATCTGCACTCACCTCCACATCGGCAGACTACAGTGGTCCGAAGGCAGGTGTCAGCGGGAGCTATGCAGAGCAAATGACCTCTTTGTTTTTCTCTCAGTTTCTCTTTCTTGTTTTCTGATGCTTGGATTGGCGCGGACACCGGCTCCGATGCGCTTCGCAACCTCGTACGACAGAGCCCAGGAAGGCGGGCATGCACCGTAAGAAATTTCTCTAACGGCGGATGCACCTCCGAGAGATTCTCTGGTTTTTCTCTCACACGAGATTTGATTTTCTCTTTCAGCTCTCACGAAAGACAAACTTTGCGAATTTCATAGGCTATTTCTGAGCATAAAAATCGCTGCCACATCCCTAAGGTAACGCTGCGCTCCGGTCTGCTCTCTCCTCAGCTCCTCCCGGCAGCAGGCGGACAGGAGGGCGGTGCGACTGGGTTCGTGCGCTCCAGCGGTGCATGCGTGGCACGAACGCTCCAGGATTCAGCTGTTATTGCGAGACAGAGTGCATGAGTCCTATTCAAAGCATGCCGAATATGAGACATGCCTCAGAGGCTAGAACTCGCAGATACAGGGGCGCTGGTGACATTTTAGGAAATCCCATCTCTGATCCAACAGGGGTGCGCATTTGTCCAAGGCGCCCCTCTGGGAAAAGTTTAACAAATAACGGCAATTTGCTTAGAAACCCTCTACATGCTTTAAGATGCGCCTGGTTAGAGAATAAATCACTAACAAATTCTATAGAGTTAGAGCTATGCTGCCCAAACTTTTATGTCAAAAAAATCAATTCAGAATCTAATAGAGGTCTGGAGGACTAAATAAAGGTTTTATCTCATGGATCCTTTTGTTGCCTTTCTGTTCTGTGGCAGGGGAGATGACAGGGCGAGTGAAACTGAACCAAACTTCATTTTGACAGGGACCTCGCAGCAACCTCTTCAAGACCCTGAACCCCAGATTAGAAAGTGTATTCTTTATTTATGGCCCCCCCCCCCCAAAAAAGGGTTATTGCACTGTGCAATAACATCAGTAGAAGAAGCTACTTTCAAAGGTGGAGATCCAGAGGCTACAGCTACAGAGCAATATGGAGGTAATGAGCCAACCCTGGTAGAAGTGGAACTGTACTAGATGATGCCCAGCTACCTGCAATGACAGATGCATCTACTGAGCTGAGGATAAAGACTGTGGCCAGACTAATGGTAACCATTCAACCATGAGCACAACTCCCCAGCTCACTGACAGAGTCCCATAAGAGGAGATGCTTCCAGATGTGAACACTGCTACTCACCATCAGCACTACCAGCATCACTGAAACCGATGAGCTCATATACACCTCTGTAATCGTGGAAGTAATCGTGGAAGAAGAAACTTGGATATGAGATCAAGTATGCAAGTAGAGGAAGCCCTCTAATGCCTGATTTCGACTTCTGCACTGAATCTTAGTAGAGCTACAATGTAACTTACATAAGTGGCCGACGTCGTTGCCGGCATTTATGCTTGTGTGAGGTGCATGATGTGCCAGCTGATAGAAACAAATAAATGCTTGGACCCTCCTGGGTCCTCAGTCTTTGTTGTGGTCAGTTTTTTTTTTTTTTTTCAGGTGCAAACATATTCGTCCATCTAGTTTTTCCACTACTTTGTACATTCCCTAATGTCCATTTGGATAATTTCAGCAATCTCCCTCCAAGAATTTGTTGACATTTATGAGTCCTTATATTGATGATATGATTATTATTCCTTATACTGAGACAATGATATTTCTCCTCACACCTCACCAGGATCTATAACAAAGACATTGGGACATCATTTGGACTGGATAAGTGTGGCCAAATGGTTGCAAAGACAGGGAAGGTGATCCACACTGAAGAGGTGGAGCTACAGAAGGGAAAATAGCAGATATACAATGACAGCTACAAGTGCCTTAGTATCCCACAGGTCAACTGGAACCATGATAAAGATGCACAAAGGTCAGCCACAGCCAAATACATCTAGAAGGTAAGACAGATACCCAGCTGGAACAATGAGCTGACCACAGGAGGAGATAGATGCCACTGATGTCAAGACACAAAAACTCACAATATACAGAGGTCTCCACCCAAAGTTCAGCACCCTGAGGTTCTATGAGAAACAGAAAAGGGGAGGAGCGAGAATTAGTGAGTGTCACAGCCACAATCCAGGATGAGGTGTGGAGCATTTCAGATATGGCTCCCCAAAATGAGCCGCTCCAAGAGTGCCTCGGGCAGCTGAAGACAGGTGGTGATGCGGAACAGGAAGAGGAACTATCATGGACAACCAAGCCCCTACATCGACAAATAGAGGAAGTGGCTGACATCAAGAATGTCAACCAGTGGCTAGAAAGGGCAGCTTAAAGGACAGCACAGAAGCTCTGATCATGACAGCACAAGAACAGGCTCTAAGCACCAGATTCAGAGAGGCAGGACTCTGCCAAGTTGTAGGACTGTGCAAAGGTGCCCCAGAGACTATACAAAACATAATAGATTGTAAGATACAAGCTGGGACCATGTACACCGAGAGGTACAACCAAGTGGCTGGGGTTGTGTACAGGAACATCTGTGCACAAGAACATCTGTGCCACATATTGACTAGAAGTCCCCATGTCTCGATGGGAGACACCACCCAAAGGTGTCTGTGTCTGCCAGCAGCTGCTTGTCAGCAGACAAGACAACCAACAGATATAGTGGTGGTTTTTCAAGGAGCAGAAGACCACAGTTGTGATTACATCATGAAGGAGTACCAGGGGCTGAAGGAAACAGCTGGAGCAGGTCAAGTCCAAATGATCCCAGCAGTAATAGGAGGATTAGGAACTGTAACTCTGAAACTAGAAGAGTGGCTCTAGCAGATTCCAGGTATGACACAACATCAGAGCTCTCTGTCCAAGAGTGCAGTCTTAGGAACAGCTAAGACACTGCGGCAGAACCCTCAAACTCCCAGGACACTGGTGGAGGACCCGAGCTGAGAAAACACTCAGATACCACCATGCAGGGGTGGATTCAATCACCCAAATTCATACAAGCCAAATACAATTATTGCCATAATAACCATGACGCATTAATAAAGTGCTACTTAAAGATTATTTCATTTTTAATAGGAAAATTTGAAAGTCCGTTTCACTATTTTGAGCCTCTTCACTATTATGGTATGGCGCTTCTGTGTTTCCCCGTTTCTGTCTTCTTCTTGTTTGCCAGTGAAATGATTACTCTTACAATTGCTTCCCACTTTACTTTGAAGACTATAGTTTTCTCACATGACTTCCTTCGTTTTTACATTTTTTTTTACATCTTGCCTTTGTTCCATTTCCTGTCTTCCCTGATTGTCCGCTCCACGTTCTCTCCATCTTTGCTATGTCAGATTAACTAATTACCCTCCCATGTTTGTTCTTACCCTGCTTTCCGTAGGTTTTGCGCCACTGTGATTCCCTGTGTTTCTTTAGTGTGTTCTTCGTACTTTTATAGATTTCCTGGATTATTTTCCTTTTGGACTTTTCTGTATGTTCATAGTAACTTTCATTTGATGTATATCTTCTTGTTCTACCTACTGTGTCTGCATGTAGGTCCTCTTTTTGAACTGTCGATCACAACAATGGCACATATGAACACCATGTTATATAATCAGTTCAAATAGAGGTCAATGTGGTGAAAGAACTCTGAAATCACAGTAGATAAATGACTGAAAAAAGGATTAAAACCATCTTTAATTGATTTTTGATGACAGCTGTCAAATTGAAAAATTATTGCACGCTGTGATTTTAGCCTGTATAGGTTTAGACTTCTGACTGTATGTAGCAAATGCTTAATATCGAAGCAGAAAATTAATCGTCCATAAAATTTGACTTTGATATCAGCATGAAAGCCAAGTCATTAATCAGTAAAGAAATATGCGCCATGAAAATATTAGTCTGTTTATAATCACAAGTATCCATGGTGGGCCTATTAAGTCAAGCTGATTGGAAAATTTCAGTGAAAATGACTTTGCACGAAAGAACACAGTCACTCAGAGAAAAGGCTGGGTACCAGCTCACGCTCCATTTGAGGTCATTTTTGGGCTAAGCTGTTTATATGCATATTCATATCCTAATCACAAATACCCCAGCACACATCATTGAGCGGAATACTTTGGATATTATTATGGATTGAGAACTTAGTGTGACAACAAAATAACATTAGGATATCCTGGGCAATATGAGCCTGTCCCAGCACATAATTGTGAAGGGAGCTTATACCAGATGGGAAACGGTGTTTTCATGGCCCAAATGGAAATACTGAGCCTCCTGAATAATACTGGGGTGTAAATGTGCATGAAAATGCCTTCATTATAACATTTAGTTGGGTGTTGTTGATGTTGTTGATTGTAAATATTTCTTTTTTTGGTACTGATGAAACACAAAGCGACACAGCCACTGTTACTTAGTGCTATATTCCATTAAACTTGATTTCTTACATTACATCAGGTTTGCTGCTGGTATAGAAACTGTGGAAAGTGTAGCTCCAGTAACAGTACAAGACTTAATATATTTGGGCTTTGGCAGAGTTTTTATTCATATATACATAATCCTGTGTATTCCCAGCAGATATATTGTGGAAAATGGAGTATATATATTTACTCAATAAATATTCACTTTTGACTGGTACCGTATCTTGATACTATTTTTTATTTTAATGAAGTTCACAAATGCAAACTTTTATTAGAATTAAATTAGAATTCGCCTTCTCTGTGGTTACAATTTCTTTCCCCACATGTTGCAAGAAGACCTGCTCCTACTCTGCCTCTGACTGATATTCCTATGATAACCATCTGACTCCTAACCGCCACAGTCAGACTAATACTTGTAAACCAGAGACAGAGTGGTGTGGGTCTGTGCAGAATAGAGAAAAATGTATTGGAGACTCTTACGCTGACCTGAAGCATCCTTCCATGTTTTCTTCTAATACAGTGGCATGCTTGCAGTGTGACAGTGGCACAGGGGATCCTCCTTGTATTTTATGCATTCACACAAACCTGTTGCTGGGCCTTTACAGCAGCCTCTTACATAATAAATGTGGAACAAGCAGAGGGGCAAACAGCAACCCCGACAACAGTCATCCAGCAGCAGTCATCAACAACTGCTTCACTGTATATAACAAATGCACCACAGAAACATCTGAATTATTAATACATTTTGAAACTAATGAAGTGATTACTGAAAGATGATGCTGGTAAAATATAACATGAATTGCAGTGTGTAACCAGATACTGTTATATTCTTGTTAATGATATTACCACTTCTTAGATTTATTACACCACCCTGACAATAATGTTAAAATACCCTGCTGAGGGGCAGGATTTCTTTACATGCATGTCCACGTGTTTAAGCTTTCTGTAAATATCAGTAGAGCATACTGTATGGTTTAATGTAATTGTTAAGAATACTGTGAGATTCATTATAGACAGAAATGTTTTGTTTTCTGACTGAAGCATCGAGCAAATCCAGAACATCAGTCACAGAAAATCCTGCAAACTGACCTGGGATCCCAGTACTATGAAGTGGTGATTAGCTGAGGCATACACTTTAAGAAAATACATGTTTCATGTTGACTTTAAACCAGGCAGGTGATCATTATTAAAATTTTTATGAATTCTGCATCATATGTCCTTGTCTTCAGATGCTGTAAAATGAAATTTGGCTTGTATATTGATGATTCCTGCTATTGGGTTTGGGCATATTTCTGTCTCCCAGTCAAGAATAGTCGACGTGGAAATTTCATTGTGTCAAACTGTCATTTTTCTTTCTTTTGAGTATTCATAAAAATCTGTTTCCTAACCTGCCCAATAGTGTAATGAACACACAGATATAGGCCTTCCCTCATCATTCCTGATAATAATGGGGAAAGAGTCATAGTGAAAGCATTGTGACATTTTTATAGAACATCAAATTCCTTATTAGAGGAAGGTTCCAATAGATGGATGGCTCAGCAGAACATTTTGTAACATGGGAGACCGCAGCATGTTCTTTAAGCCTGAGCTTTTTAAACACAGATCCTCTGGCATTAACAAACGTGTTTTTAATTCAGGTTTCCCAAACCTAACCAATTTGTTTTTGTGTCTCAGCAAGCCCTTACATTAACATCGTCACATCATAAAGATTTTTTCCTTTCCAGCTGCAGTTTAGGATTATTTTTGAAAGCTTTTAACTATGTTTCTCTGTGGCATGGTAGGTTCCTACAGGACAAACAAGCTATATGCCTGTTTAAGTTTTTTAGGATTTTTTTTTTTTTTTTAGAACTTGTTGAAATGTTTTCTTTAAATGAGCACAAATGGCTTAAGGATGCTGTTTCAGGTTAGGAGGCAAAACGGAGTTGACACAGGCGTTCGGCTGTTCTTTTGCGGGGGCTGCAGGGCCTATTCTGGACAGGCTCTTATGATTCATTAGTGGGTGTTTGGAGGTCTGATGTGTCAAGATGTGTCATTTCACTAATTGTCATTCTGACTTATCCTAAGCCCTCTCCAGTCCCTGAGCTCTCACCAGAGATTATTTCAGCACAAAACTAAGAAGAGAGGGAAGTTTTCATATACCTGAGGGAAGGAGAATCTGGTTGGCTCTCTTGGGTGTTTAGTAAAGTTGGACTACAAACACATTTCATAATTTTCTCCACATTGAACCAAATACTTCTCGTTTCCATGTCCAGGTCAGATTTTAGTTTAAAGGGAGAAAATACTCAAATTCTTTATGGTCTGCA